>NW_026696197.1:0-48218 GCF_030435755.1 Ochotona princeps | reverse complement strand
GAACCCTCTGTATTGTGGGGGGGAAATGTAGCTTCCCAACGCACAGCGGTGTGAAAAGCGTCGTCGCCCTTCCAGAACTATGCACAAGTGCGTAACAGAGACGAAGTAGAGCTGCATGTAGCATCCAAGATGATAGGTGACTTCGGCAGCTCCGCAGGACACAATATGCAACCACGCACTTAGATTTGAGAAAACGGCGTAAATTCCTGCCGTCCGCTGAGGCGGCGTAGTGCTTTAAGAAACACAACAATTAGTTGACTTCGTCTAATACATCACTAATATCCTTTTACGGATACTGCACCGCGCAGAAGCGCGACAGAGACTTACAAATGAGTACACTCTTTATTGCAAAAGGGTGAGCTCTTACTGCGCCACCCCCCGCCGTGCATGAGGAAATCAAACTTAATGGAGGGGTGTTGTGCAAGGTCCCCACAGCAGCATACAGACATACATCATATGTGACCGCTGAGCCGGTAAGATACTGCTCATAACAGGGACACCACCACTGGACAATTAAGTACAGAGACAGATCTGTAAGCTTTCGGAGCCCGAATGTCAGAGTAGCCGTTGTGTCCAGACAAGATCGTGCTCCTCAGGACGACACAGAAGCGGCCACACCCGTCGCGGGAGCCCCTGGCGACGCGGTCAGCCACTCGTATGCAGAGGGCCATCGGGCACGCATGAGTATTTTGTATTGAAGATTGGAGGAACCTAGGAGGTTTACTTGATTGTTTTGTCTTACGGAGTCCGGTGGTGAACTGCAATCACGTCAAAACAGCTCGTCTTCAACGGGGAGTAGCTAGCAACGAGGAACCTACGTGTGTCGCACACAGCGGGTGCACCAGCTGGCAATACCGGCAGAGAAGGGCCGCAGCAAGGTCAGTGGCTGAACACACTACCGAAAAATTCCTTTAAAAAACTATAAAAGGGCGAATCAATGAGAGGAAGACGTTGCGTAGGCAGCAACCGTCAATGTCAGCCACCAAATAGGAGGCTTTCGATGTAGCGTCGTTGACTCCAGTCTCGTGTGCTGGTCCGGCTAACCTCTCACACACAGAATCATACGAAAGGACCCCTTTGCAAAAAACAGTGGCCGCCAGGCAACAGCTACACGCGACGCGGTGTCAGGTACTCATTCCACTAACAGAAGAAACGCTGCCACACCGGTAGCACCTGCTGCTATCGTCATCTTACACAAGCGGTCGTGCGGCAGGGAGGAAAGGTAGTCGCATCCGATACAACACACACACCACAGAGACAGCAGCGTGTTGTGAGCTACCAAGGTCATGGAAAAGTGTAGAGTGAGCAATATTACAGGATCACTATTACTTAGCTTTCACGTTTGAAAGCAACGAGGAACGCTCCAAAGAAAAACATGTTAACTTGGAGGTGAGACCAACCACCTTTGAAACCTCCGCCGACCTGCTGACTCGTAACGTCATTGTGAGTGAAAATATGACAGTAGCTTCTCGGCAACGTGGTGTGTTGTTTGAGCTCCCTCACCAAACGGTATGGAACCTGGCCCCTCTTCACGGTACGTTTCACGTTTCCAGTAGCCCACCGGTGCGCGCACACTGAGTTGCTCTTAGGATACAGGTCAAGCACGCGGGCATATATGTGAATACTCTGAAAATTAATCTTATACGACTGGATACCCGCTGCCTAGGAATGTGGACACTAACCAGACTTGGCAGATCGCGCTGACAATTCAACGGTAGATCATGGGGGCTCTCGTATCGTGCTAACAACCTCGTATACTTCGCTCTAAAGCATTGGGGTGAGTAGAACAAGCCGCTATTGCAGTATGGTAAGTCGACGCAAACAAACATTTTGTAGGGCAAAGAAGAGTTACCGGCAGAGTGCCAGCCTGCGTGTATTCCAGCGAGTAAGGGGACACATGTACAAGTGGGGGGGCCCTGAGCACAAGATTATTCAGAAGCAAGGAAAGTGGTCAACGATGTGCCCACTGTGCATATCACTGGGATTTAGCACAGTGACATGCGATCTGAAGGACTGAGGGCCGTCTTTTCAGGGCCGCCAATCTCGACTAGCCATGTTTATTTATGCGTACTTGGCTAATTTGCAGCTTCTGCACAATCTATGGTACATAAGACGCTTCACGGCCCAGCAAGCCGTTTGCTACTACTCATCCTTTAGCATGTACTACAGAGAACTTTAACACATGCACACCCTCGCAAACTTCCAGACGCCTGCTAGGATGCCACGCTTAAAAGCGAGTGCGCGCAAACCAGTGTGTACGAGAGTGGTTGCGTTATTTTTGGTCCGCGCTTCTGCGCATGCGGGTGTACGTATGTGTGCGTGTGCGTGCCTGCTCGCGTGTGTGTTCGCCTCTGAGTGCGCACGTCTGCGTGACCAAGCACCACGGTGAACTTCTCCTCAGAAGCAGATATTTGCGCATATTAAGAGAAGGAAGCGCGCCCAAACGCCCTCTTACAAGGCCGCTTCAGGCGTATCCGTTCGTCTGGGAGCGTCTATGTGTGCTTGTACGCGTGTGTATGTGTTTCTGCTAGTGTGTGCTTACGTAGGTGTTTGTATATGCGAAATTATGTAGGCGTGATTGCTTTGCGAAATTATGTAGGTGTGATCGCTTGAGTGCTCTGCGCTGAAGCTCCGACTTCAAGTACAGCTAGTGGTACGTCCTGCCTTCTTTCTAGGCAATGCGACCAAGACCGCACGTCTCTGGCTGCGTGCACGCATATCGATACACATGGCCTGTATACATGTTAAATTACACCGTGACAGACGTCTGCGCTACATCTGAAATATGCGTAGGGCGTGGACGAGTTCATATTACGCTAGCTCTCCACACAGCACCCACTACACCTCCACACGGAGTAAAGCATCATAGGTCTGCACACGCGTAAATTCCACTAATACAAAAAAAAGCGTCCGTATTCTGGGTGCAGAAATGTTAATCAATTATTGCGGACGGCTGTCCGACTGCTTAAATCAGCGAAGGGTGCTTAACAAAGCACCTGCTGATGGGTCATATAAGGTGCGGCCCGCTACTTCAGCGTCTAGATTGCACCACGTTCGTATACGTGGTAATGTGTGGGACATATGTGTACACCCATATGAATATGCGTGCGAGTACCCATGCATATATACGAAACCTTCAATAGACTAGTAAGGGCAAATAGGTACACACTACTTGCAAAAACACACACACACACATGTCCGGCAACAGGTATTCATACTACGCCCGCACAAGGGACACTCTCATATCAGTTTGTATACATTTTCGGTCTTAATTCATGCACGTTTCATATTTCAGAATATCATTGTGAACAGATATAGCATGCGCGTTGTTCGCGGCGGGCACGCAAAAAATCAAGTTCTCTTCACTCACCCTCCTAAAGAGTGCTCCTCATCTATGCAAAGGCGGACTCGGGACTTATCGGGGCGGTACTACTGGACCTTGCAGCAACTGTAGTGACTACGAGCCTTCCTTTGCGCTCTTGAAGAGCTGCTTTGAAGCCACTGGAAAACAGACAGCGCACAATAAGACACTTAGAAACTTTTTTACTGAGTATACCCTTGTGTGATGCCCCCCGGCAACGCCACAACCTACCAAAACACAAAAGACGTCCGTACGCAGACACAGCTTCTGAAAGTCACATATCAAAGGAGACAGCACTTGCGTGCGTCATTCACAAACGGTGTATTATTCCTACGCGCGCGGTTGTCACACGCGCACGCACACACGTGCACGTGCACCTACAGTTAGAGGGATTCGCGTGCGAGCGATAGTAGCAGCAGCAGCAGCCCGTAGCTCACAGAGGTGCATCGTAACTCCTTTAATGGAATCGCAGAGCACAACTTACTACATATCAAACACAATCTAACGTATTGAAGGAGACTCACTGTTAGACACAAGTCTTCACCACAAATGAATATCCGGTCTATTCAGGCTTTACACACTCCACGTCAACGACGTTGTATTATTTTCAAACCGGCACGTCAGTCAGAAGACGGCTACTCCTATCACAGTAGTGTGTCTGCACTTGGTCACACGTAAATATTTGCACTCATCTCGTCCCTGAAAATAGGTAGCTGCACTATTAGCATACCAGTAGTCATGTTCCTACGTACCAAGAACGCGTCTATATTGGCAGGTAGACCTACACAGAAGCGCTCGGCAGTGCCAGGGAGAGCCGCTGTACCACGAGCTGCTCCGAACGGAGTATGCGTACCCATGGGAAAGATATTTCTCTCATTTAATCTTCAAAACTTACAAGAAAGATCATCCGACTTCTGCACCAGCTCGTTCAGGTCCTCTCCATTTCGGAGTATGGCGTCGATCGTGCGCCGTACCTCTACCTAACCGCATGTCAAAAAAGGAGGGCAACTTCTTTCAATCAGACGCGAGGAAGATTGCCAGCACATGCATTTCGGAGTGCTGCCTTTGTAGTGAAGCACGACAAGCTCTACTGTTTTTCCGTCTCCTACGGTGTTTGTATGTGTGGGGCGGGGCATGCGCACTGGTGTATACAAACACACAGACACGCATGCACACGCACACATGTATACAGAGGCATACACGTATACGAATATATATGATCTTTTGTAAACAAACCTCACACTTTTGAACACAGACATATATCCTAGTAGTCAGCGTACGAGGTCTCCATATAAAAAATCGCTCGCATGGGTTCCTGATAAACCAGAGAGAAGCAACGTACACTACATGCACACACGAATGCAGGCCGTTTCCCGTATGCTGCAACGCACAAATGCACGTATATCATGCATCTCTTTCTTGTGTAACAAAGAATATTAAGACATCAAAAGGGAAACATACACATTCAAATATAGAGAGAGACACGTACAATGTACTCATGTACGAATGTGTACATCTATACATGTATAGTAGCAGTTAATCAAAGTGGCAATTTTATATTCATCAAGTAACACGTATAACGTGCTCATATATATATATAAATAATTGTAGAATATATACGACATACACCAGCACCACATGCACGTGGCCGCATGGGCATGAAAAAGTGTCGCGATTCTGCGCTTAAAAGACATCTGCCGCAACAGTTTGCCTGTCTTGCCCTCAAGCAACGAGAACCGACTGCAGCTTCATCACGAGAGAGGCTTCATCGATACGTGATGACTACACAGGTGGATAATGTGTTAGTCTCTGTATGTGTGCGCGACATCACGCAAGCTCTTCCTGTGGGCGTACTTCTATTCTCACACACGTGCACCTTGTGTACTTCGCAAACAACAAGAGCGTATGACTGGCAGACTGGCTTTCTTGCTGCGCGGGGAGGCAGGCGCGGGTTCTGTGTGTCGAAGCATACACGAGCGTCTTTTACATGGAAGGAGTATTAAGGCGTATGTACCTGGGAGCCTAGTAGTGATGGGCGTATACACCTCATGTGCCGCATATATAAACAAGATGCACACAAGAAATTATACGCTGTTGAATATATGGCTGTATATATATATATTATGAGATAGTATAGGAATGTATATATATATATATATATGAACTCTATCCACTGGGAGTGCCGTATCTTTGTGTATATACATATGTATGTGCGTTTAGTATATACAGATATATATGTATTCATATGTGTATTCATAGCGGGATATATCTATAGATATATAGGCAGGCATGTGTGGGGAGGTATATATATACATAAATATATATATATATATATATGTATATATGTGAAACTGAATGCTATAAATAGGGGGTGCCGCATGTATATACAGACTGATATATATATGTAAGCATGTATACGTGTATATATATGTATATAAAGAGATAAATATATATGAATATATTCGTACATTTACGTACATGGATATATAGGGAGAGCGATAACAGAATTGGTTTCATGCATACAGGCATGTGATAGATGCATATATATGTGAGTATGCTTCGGCAATAGCAGACGAAACGAGAGTGAATGCAATGAATGAAAGACGTCGCAACGCACCTGTGCGTTCTCGGCCTTTTCAAGAGCGACGGTGGTCTGATCCATCCCGCGTGGATCCTGCAATAAACAAACGCCACTTCACACGAAAACAAGAATACTATATTCATTGCAGGCATGTGCAGAGGCGTATATAGTTTCTATATGTTTTATCTATGCAGTAAAAGCGTAGATGCATATAGCACGTATATATGCTCTATATGCAGTATAGCATACATACGATGCACAGAGTGCGTGTATCTACTGTATTTGCAATATACGCGTCTAAGCATGTAGTGCGCATATATACTATATATAAAATATGCGTACATACGATGCACAGAGTGCGTGTATCTACTGTATCTGCAATATACGCGTCTAAGCATGTAGTGCGCATAAATATACTATATATAAAATATGCGTACATACGATGCACAGAGTGCGTGTATCTACTGTATTTGCAATATACGCGTCTAAGCATGTAGTGCGCATATATACTATATATAAAATATGCGTACATACGATGCACAGAGTGCGTGTATCTACTGTATCTGCAATATACGCGTCTAAGCATGTAGTGCGCATATATATACTATATATAAAATATGCGTACATACGATGCACAGAGTGCGTGTATCTACTGTATCTGCAATATACGCGTCTAAGCATGTAGTGCGCATATATACTATATATAAAATATGCGTACATACGATGCACAGAGTGCGTGTATCTACTGTATCTGCAATATACGCGTCTAAGCATGTAGTGCGCATATATATACTATATATAAAATATGCGTATGTTTACGCACTATATGCACCTCTGCACATTCCTGCACTCCAGAAAGTGTGTACTTACATACAATCACATATCTCGCTACCTATATATAAACTATATATATGGTATAAATGCATGTATATGTATATATATGTGCAGTCCTGGGGCTCCCTTGTATTGAACTACTTGATAAGTACGTAGAGATACACATACACGTATATATGTATGTATGTATGTATGTATATGTATGTATACGTATATGTACATATATATATATATGTGGATTTATAACTGTCTATATTTTTAGCCATCTCGGTACATATATATATATATATGTATACATCTTATATTCGTGAGATTGTGCTCTATTGTTTGGTGGGAGTTCATTCTCTCTCTCTCTCTATCTTTCTCTCAGCGTCAGTACACTGGCTATTACAGACGTGCAGGACGGCCTGACCCCCACTGACTGCTTCCAACACGGCAGCAATTTCAAGCGCTCTCAGAGCAGGAGCAGCAGAAGTAACAACAAGCTTCGATACAGCAGCACCTCAGTGTGTGTGTGTGCGTGTGTCCGTGTTTGTAAATGTAAGTGTGTGAGGAAGTGTAAGTGTAAGTGTGAGTGTGCCTGCATGTGTGAGTGTACGTGTAAGTGTTAGTGTGTGTGTGCCTGCGTCGGCGGGTGCGTGTATATGCTCTACGCAGCAGCAGTACCACCATCCATCTGCACGTGGGGGGCTGACAGACTACCAGCCCGTGTAGGTGTCGAAAGACATGTAGCCGTATATCTTTCGCAAAAGCAGCAGGCGCAGAATTTAATGTGAAAAGGCGCTTGGCAGCCGTTCCGCACCTACTCTCTATGAAGCCAGTCACAAAGAGTGCGTTATATACACAATAGCTTGAGTGTATGCTAGCTGCTTGTAGGCCCCTAACTGGCCGCAAGACTGCCAGAGTAGTATGAGCCTCTTGATAGGCAGAATGATTGAAGCACGTCAAGACCTAATGCTCACACACACAGGCACGTGCACTCCCTTAAGGCATGTTTCGCATGTATACTACACACAAACACACATACACATACACGCACACACAGGAAAATCACGTATGTACACCAGTGCGATAAGAAGAGGTGACTGTTGACTCTTCGATGACTACTGCTCGGCAGAGTGTAAGGACCTCGTATTCACGAAAGAAGCGAATCACGTACAGACGTCTTTCTCGCAAAAAAAGCCTACCGTACAAGTGAGTAGTTGTATGGAGGACATATGTTTTTCGAGAGCACATGCATGCACCACCGCTTGTCGAAAGCGGCCTTCCAAGTAGTAGGGAGCACGGGGGGTCGTAGCACCGCCACATTGTTTATCCCACATGAATACTGGACGTACATCTGGGCTAACAAATATATAATTACACAAGGGCAGAGCCTGTCTTCTTGCTGCTCCTGCCAGCAAAGAGCTAGTTACGCGTAACCAGTAAAAACAGCAAATCACATCAGCTACCCTCCACTCTATGTACGTAGACAGTATTGCTGCAATACCTGCTCATGGGGAGGTCGCTGTAGCTACTCTGTGGGTGCAGCTACCACGTTGCATGCAGAAGCACTTCCAGTCAGCGAATCAGAATTCATGTGATTTTATATTCTGAGCAGCCTCGATAGGTGCTAAGTAAAGAAGATTTACTAGCAAGCAAACCAGCATCGAACCTTGCGGACAGCAATGAGCAGAGATTTTCAGCCTATCACTACACTTACACTTAATGAAGATGCACACAATGGGTGTCTCTGTGCGTGTCTGTGTTTTGGGTAGGTCTCTGTGTGTGTGTGTGTGTGTTGGTGTCTGCACGTCCGTGTGTCTGTGTGTCTCTGCTTTGGGTACGTCTGTGTGTGTGTGTGTTTGTCTCTGCATGTCCGTGTGTCTGTGTTTTGTGCGTCTGGTGTGTCTGTGTGTCTGTGTTTTGTATACGTCTGTGTGTGTGTGTGTGTTTGTGTCTGCATGTCCGTGTGTCTGTGTGTCTGTGCTTTGGGTACGTCTGTGTGTGTGTGTGTGTGTTTGTGTCTGCATGTCCGTGTGTCTGTGTTTTGTGCGTCTGGTGTGTCTGTGTGTCTGTGTTTTGTATACGTCTGTGTGTGTGTGTGTGTTTGTGTCTGCATGTCCGTGTGTCTGTGGTTTGTGCGTCTGGTGTGTCTGTGTTTTGTGTACGTCTGGTGTGTGTGTGTTGGTGTCTGCATGTCCGTGTGTCTGTGTTTGTGTGTTTGTCCGTGAGTGCGTCTATATCTGCGTCTGTGCCTTTATGTATGGTCGTGTTTCTGTGTGTTCGTGGATGTACGTGTCTGCGTGTTTATGTGTGAGTGAAGGAGCAGAGAGGGGGCAATGGTGTAGTTCTGGTTAGATGATTAGAACCAGTCGACTACGCTGTCTGTCAACATGTACATACATATATATGTACATATGTATAAGTGTATTTACATACGTATATATATATATATATTTACACATGACGGATGCAAGCACGAGAAGCATCGGCAGAAAGATAGAAGCATTTCGCTCCCTTGGCTTTGTGATGTGTACGACCAGGCGATACCCTAGCAGCAGCACCACCACGTTGAAGCTGTATTATTACTCGGCGCGCTAGATATGTTTGACGAAGAGTCGCTAACAACAGCAGGAACCTTGAGGAGACGGTGCATACAATCTCTCAATCCACGTAACAAAAAGGGTTGTTCACACACAATATACCAGCATCATACATACATGTCCATCACTGAAAGAAGAGAGTGTCCTGCAAAGACAACTGCGTGTAAAGATATATAGGTATATACACACTAATTCGTATACGCACGCGTGGCATGATGATAGGGGAATCACCACAAGCGGTAGAAGGAAATATAATAAGAGCGACCACGTTCTGACTGTACGCCGAAGAAGCACATATACACGCACTCCGCATAACGTAGTGCTTATAGAGCTCACGTGTGTGTGTGTGGGAGTGTGTGTGTGTGCGTGTGTGTGTGTGTGGGAGTCTGTGTGTGTGGGAGTGTGTGTGTGTGTGGGAGTGTGTGTGTGTGGGAGTGTGTGTGTGTGTGGGAGTGTGTGTGTGTGTGTGTGTGTGTGTGTGTGTGGGAGTGTGTGTGTGTGTGTGTGGATGTGTGTGGGAGTGTGCGTGTGTGTTTGTGGGAGTGTGTGTTTGTGGGAGTGTGTGTGTGTGTGTGGGTGTGTGGGAGTGTGTATGTGTGGGTGTGTGGGAGTGTGTGTGTGTGTGTGTGTGGGTGTGTGGGAGTGTGTGTGTGTGTGGGAGTGTGTGTGTGTGTGTGGGTGTGTGGAGTGTGTGTGTGTGTGTGTGTGTGTGGGAGTGTGTGCGTGTGTGTGTGTGGGAGTGTGTGTGTGGGTGTGAGGGAGTGTGTATTGTGGAATGAAATGTAACGGGTCTGATAGCAACGCATACAGACACACACACACAGACGCACACACACACACACACAGACGCACACACACACACAAACACACGCACACACACACACAGACGCACACACAGACGCACACACAGACGCACACACACACAGACGCACACACAGACGCACACACACACAGACGCACACACACACACACACACGCACACACACACACACACACGCACACACACACACACACACACGCACGCACACACACGCACATATTTGCAGAGGCCTATTTGAAGGCATCGGCGAAGATGTATATATCGCATACGCATGCATGCATAGACACACATGAAGGCATCTATAACAAGTACAGATGATGGATCGCTGCGTCTTTTGTTGTGACGCACAGGCAAACACACACATCACCACACATACATATGCGTACACATACACAAGCTCACACACACACACACACAGACGCACATACATACACGTATACAGACACACACAGTCACACTGACATACACATACACACACAGAGAACAAGGGTTGTGCAGAGCGGTGAGCTAGCTCCTGTTGCCAGGGAAGCGTGAGGCACTAGCAGACACACGCCTGCCAGCTGTCTAGTAACTCACACACGTACGTCTAGACATATGAAAGAAGTACACGAAAAGTTTGTCTATACGATAGATAGTATACATATATACGTATATAGCACATATGTAGAAGACGTACATGATACAAACACATAAAAGAGAAGAATGGTGCTGCTCCTCAATATTGTGCATACATACATACATACACAAACACACACACAGAGAGAAACATAAATACATACATACGTATATCCATACATGCATACATACATGCACGCATATATGTACACAATAGACATATACACATACATATACACACACACACGCACACGCACAACTCTTGTGCCACAGGACACATACTAGTAGACGAGGAGCGGCGCGGCAGACGTACATGATATATATATAGTTATATAGATATACGCATAACAACTCCGTAGAGGTTTGTTTGGGTTTAATTCAAGACGTGCTGCTTTCACACTTGATGTTACTCTTCGTTGTCGTGCACGCGTACACAGACAAGTGCACACACTCTCACACTCACACACACACACACACACACACAGATACGGGCACATACAGACACGTACACACATACAGACAGACACACACTTACAGCCACATCATCCGCACATACAGACAACCCCCCTCTTCTCTTTTATGACATACACTAGTAGTAAAGGAGGAGGAGAAGGACGACGGCGATAAGCAGCAAACGTACATGATATTTGTTTAACAACTCCGTGAGTGTTTGTTTGATTTGATTTGCGACGTGCTGCTTTCCGAGTTGAGACGTGTCCATTCCGCATCGGGAACTGCGCGCCGAAACCTCTCGTATGTATCCTGCACAAGCTGGAAGCCCAGGCTACCACATACATACGGCAGCAGACACAAATACATACACACAAATACCTCCAGCCAGTGTCCCCATATAATATACTACAGGCACATATAGCAGCAGACACAAACACACACACACGATTACTTCCGGCCATTGCCCATTCATAATATAAAAGGAGCAGCACACACAAGTGCACACACATACACTCACGCACATACTTCCGGCCACTGCCCCTACATAATATAGGTACATATTACAGCAGACACAAACATACACACACAACTACATCTGGCTGTTGCTCATACACACACACTCACACACACACACAGAGGCAACCCACAAGTAGTTGTAGTAAAAGTAGTAGCACGGTTCTGTTCAGGCATATACGACAGTACGCTTCGGCGCACTCCATGTATGCATGCTACGTGCGCGCTAACACCTACTCGTGTGTACAACACTCACATACACACACACACACACACAACCCACGCACACCCACACACAACACAGGCACACCCACAACGCACACGCAGACAGATACACACACCACACATACACACACACACACACATACGCTTACATGTGGTGTAGGAGTATATACTCCTGAAAAAAAAGAAGATGGGCTGGCTTAGTGAAGAAAAGATGCACGGGGAGAGAGGCGTGAAGGCGTGTGAAATACTCATTCAGCAGAGGGGGAGCCCATTTTACAAGGGGCAAGAAGCCTGCATGCAATACAGGGAGTCATGAGGAGTTGTACACATAAACGTATGCGCCTTCTGTTTCTCTGTTCGACGCAAATAAAAAGAGCGCTGGTGCAATGGTAAGCACACGTGCTTGTACACCCACGTGCGTGTACTTATATACTACTCGAGCAGAGGTGCGAGCAGGGCACATACAAAAGACTGCATATGAATTTAAAGTGATTATGGGTCACTTGGAATTGTCAGCAACCGCAACAAATAACCGTCTGCCAGCATGTCCCCGACCGACGTAGGCGAGGGGGACGCGCCGCGGCTGCACAGCAACTACTCGCCATC
This sequence comes from Ochotona princeps, assembly GCF_030435755.1. Classification (NCBI taxonomy): domain Eukaryota; kingdom Metazoa; phylum Chordata; class Mammalia; order Lagomorpha; family Ochotonidae; genus Ochotona; species Ochotona princeps. Next base: position 35,625 of record NW_026696197.1, on the reverse strand, counting down.
CATAACGAAGAAGAGAGGGAAACATACGACCAGATATACACTTACGTCTACGAAGAGGAAGAGCCAGGAGGATACTGAAAATTGGTACGCACGTTATACTGACGTATATAGAGGAGCGGAAGAAGAAGAAGAGAGGGAAGAATATCTACAGGCAATATACTCATATACGCGTGTATATTTGACATATATAAGGAAGAAGAAGAAATGGAAGAGAGAGAATACTTACAGATTCTAGACCCATATAATGTGTATGTATATATATGAACTGAGATGTATAAAGAAAAACAAGAAGACACGAGAGGAAGAATGCTTCCTAGTGGTAAGCTCATACATACATATATATATATATATACATGTATACACTGACACTGAGAAAGGAAAAGAACACGAAAAGGAGTAGTACAAATACTGGTAGTATATACCCATATATTCATATATATATAAGCTGACATCTATAAAGGAGAAAAAGAAGACACGAGGGGAAAGAATGCTTCCTAGTAGTAAGCTCACATATATATATATACACTGACACTGAGAAAAAAAAAGAACAAGAGAGGGACGAGTACACGTACTGGTAGTATACACCCATATATTCATGTATACATATATAAGCTGACATGTATAAATGACAAAAAGAAGAAGAGGGAAGGATACTTACAAGTGATATACTCGTATACATGAAATGACCTTTGTGAAGAAGAAGACGAAGAAGAAGAAGAAAAGAGGGAAGAATACTGAGAGAGAGGCGTAAACTGACTGAGCAGATAGACATAAGTAGTACGGAACGGTACGCAGCGTGATGCTGTATTTCGAGACGCTAAGCCCAAATATTTGTGCACACATTATTTATATTGGAGTATCGTGTGCGTGCGTAAGATATGTATGGACGCTGGTGTAATTCGAGAGCGCAAACGAAGAGGAAACATAGTAACCTCTAGAGATGTCAGAGAGCACTCAGGAACCTTGTAGCTACTTGAAAGCTCGCTACACATTTGTATTACTACGGCAATGGCAGTACAGTTTTACGAGGGAGATATATATATACTGTAGGCAGTAAAAGTGAATTAACTTTCTCTCTCTTTCTCTATGATATACATATGTATTTATATATATTTGAAAAGGCACCAAGGACCCCTCTAGCTACATACAAATTTGCGTACACCTTTGTCTACCTACCTCAGGGGCAGCAGAGGAATATATGTAGTAGTATTTTCACGGTATGTATATCAATGTATACATGCATAAAGATTTATATTTATTTCTATATAAATGTACACTTCTGAGAAGGCACCGAAGAGGTTTCTAGAGCTGAATTCTTTCTTACCGTGGAGGGTAGGCTTCGTCTGTGATAGCGACAACCGCCAGCGAGTCCAAATAGCGACGCACGAAGGCCATGCTGCCTTCATGAGTTATTATCTCTCTCGCTGTGGGGCTCACCTATACGGCCAAAGGGCGGCAGCACTAACCCCACACAAGGACTCATAAGCAGGAAAATACACACAGACACGTCTTTGACAGAAAAGCAAGCAAGTAGAGCCGCGGCAGCAATAGCCACAGCAGCGTCGTCACGCTTTCTTTGTGTGTATCTGTGTGTATGTGTGTGTGTGTGTTGTCAGGATGGAGCACGCAAAAGCCTCTACTGCAGAAGAGCAGCACCAGCAACAGCAGCAACAGCAGCAAAACAAATTTTTTTGCATGAGAAAGCATGCACAAGAACAGCAGCAGCAGCATCACACCCCCATAATGAGCATTCGCAGCAGCCCCAGTAGCATAATGAGGTGCAACAGCAGCAGCCCCGGTAGCATAATGAAACGCAGCAGCAGCAGTTCCAGTGAAATTATAAGGAGCAGCAGTAACAGCAGCCCCAGTAGCGTATGGACGAGAAGCAGCAGAAGTTTCAGCGGCATAATAAGCAGCACCAGCTGCAGCAGAAGTCGCAGTAGCATAATGAGCACCAGCTGCAGCAGAAGTCGCAGTAGCATAATGAGCAGCACCAGCAGCAGGAGCTCCAGTAGCATAATGAGCAGCAGCAGCAGCAGGAGCTCCAGTAGCATAACGAGGAGCAACACCAGCAGCCCCGGTAGCGTAATGGAAAGCAGCAGCAGTTCCAGTGAAATAATAAGGAGCAGCAGTAACAGCAGTCCCAGTAGCGTAATGACAAGCAGCAGCAGAAGTTTCAGTAGCATAATAATAATAAGCAGCAGCAGGAGTCCAGTAACGTATGGACGAACAGCAACAGCAGCAAAAGCCGCATTACCATAATGAGCAGCAGCAGCAGAAGTCGCATTAGCACAATGAGCAGCAGCAGCAGGAGCTCCAGTAGCATAACGAGCAGCAGCAGCAGCAGCAGAAGCTCCAGTGGCATAACAAGGAGCAGCAGCAGCAGCTCCATTAGGATAACAAGGAGCAGCAGCGGCACCAGTGTTCTAACAAGAAGCAGCAAAAGCAGCACCAGTAGCATATTAGCAGTAGTAGCAGCACCGCCAGTAGCAACACCACTAGTAGTATCACGAGCAGCAGCAGAAGCAGTCGCAGCCGTAGCATAAGGAGAGTCTGGGTCTGTTTTTCTCAGCGCATGCGACAGTAGTAGTGCAGCATGCCTGAGACAGGGTATCGAAACGGCCATTATCTTGTGAAGGGTATGTTAACAAGAATAGGAAGTGCGCTCCACGGGGGCAGGCGGTGAAATATCAAAAGCACGCAACCACACACACACACACACGCAAACATATACACATCCACATTCACATGCACAGCCACAGACGCAGGCACACACATACACAGACACACTATCCCCACAGACACAGACGCAGACACAGATACACACACACACAGATACACAGACACACTATCCCCACACACAGAGACGCAGACACAGAATCGGACATACACAGATATATATATACATATATATATATATATATATATACCCATGCCCACTTGCAAACACATACAGCCACAGAGACACATAAACACGTACTCACTCACCAGCAAGTACACACTCACAAACACGTACCCAGATACACACATGCACATACACATACACAGATCCATACACAGACACACATATACACAAACACATTCACAATCACATACACAGTCACATACGCATGCACACACACACACATATAGACACATACACACTAACATACATAAAAAGACACATCCACGAAGACGTACACATCAAAACACAGACATACAGACAAGGGAAACGCTAGCCCGCAGTACTTTAACAAACAGCAGTCAAGAGCACCACGCTCACACGCAGACACGCACACTATGTAGCAGCAATGAAAATATCAGAAACACCAGCAGCAGCAGCAGCACACTCTTTTACTGACATGCCATATGATGAACATGAGAAAAGCGAAGCGCAGCACTCCTACTTAGCAATTACAGAATGGCTCAACAACACAGCAGTACCCCATATATATATATATATTTATGTATATATATATATATAGACACACGCACCAGTACTACACTGCATATTGAGGTCGCCACTACATGTATACAAGTAATAGATAAAACAGGAGACAAAGTGGAGTACTACTACTCACAGAATAGATAGTAGCTCGACAACACAGCAATAGACCATGCACATACAAAAATGTATATATTTCACATATATATAGGTACAGGCACACCACCGGCATCATACCGTATCCTTAGGCCGCCCATACACATGTATACACATAATAGATAGTGTAGAAGAAGCTCAAGTACAAAATATTAATCACTCATGAAGAACATGTTGACAAATCTCAGCAGCCTTCCACTTACACATCTACTCCCAGTAGAAGACGCGTATGTTTGTTGTGTGATCAGAAAGGTATTCTTTAAGTGTATGTGTGTGTGTGTGTCACTGTACAGGCCTCTGCTATATGCAGTTGTGCGTTACCAGTACAATCGATACTATATAGCTTCTCGTACTCTAGAGACGTCTAGTATCCCGCGGGAAGGAGAGTTTCAACAGCACCCTCCACGGGAAAGGGGTGTGCCATGTCACTTTCACATGACAGCTTCATCCGTTTTTACAAGAAAAAGAAGAAGAAGAAACCTCCTCCACATCACACAGTGATAGAGCAAAGGGCGCATGTCAGACTCATTTTCCTCGACTACTCATATATATATAGAGATATATGTACCGTAATATACATGTCAGCCACATCGGGCACAGTCACTACTTTTCAGGCATGCATACGTAGTCAGAGGCGTCTGCCTCGACTACTCAGGCATATATATATATAAATACGTATATACGTATCAGTCCACACACACGTCAGCCACATATGAAACAGCACCACCTCCTAATGGAGCTACCCGTGCCAGTGAAACTATATACGATGCTCCTCACACGTATGAGCGGTCTATTGCACTTATGGCGAATATAGTTCCTCTTAAGCACACTGTTCAGACAACACATGTATCATAGAGAGAGAGACAGAGAGGGAGAGAAAGAGAGAGAATTTGTAGAAACCCACAATTCTTTATCTCTCTCTCTCTCGGGGAAGGCGTGTGCACGACATATAGTCTGGGTGGTTGGCCATTCATGCTTGTAAAAGTGATAAACACAAACGTCATTCACCAGCAGTCACCCTACATAGAAAGAGACAGAGAAATTGATAAAAAGCGAGGTATGCAGAGAGAGGTAATGACAGAAGACAGGAAGAAAGAGATAGGAAGAGAGATACACAGAGAAAGAGAAAGGCAGAAAGAAAAAGAGAGACACAGATGTATATCTAATAGTGAGTGTAACTCACCCTAGGGATGGCCAGTCTGGCTAGAAACTTGCATGCTTCTTTAACAGTGCCTCGCTGATAGAAGGCGTAGCTGTACAAGAGCAAATAAGAACAAGTCCATTAGTAGTATCACTATTGGTAGTAGTAGTAGCCGTTTTTTTTGAGTCTTTCCTCCTGGGGACTGATTGCCGCAGCTAGCAGCTCTCAGGTATATACTTGATTATGAAGCAAAACATACATATATATATACATATATATATGTGTAGATAATTACATGTGTACATGTATATATGTAATTATCTACACATATCTCTCCGTCGGTGTATGTGCGGATTGATGTGGGGATATGAGTCGTTGTATACTCTCAGTAGCTTCTAAACATCCACTCATTTTAGCGCCTACTACTACATGTAATAGAAAACAGTGCAGCAGAAATACTAGTATTATCATTCAGAGATTTTCAAATATTGAAGCGTGCTATTTGACGTTGATTTACAGCTGACATTTTTAATGTGACACATATGCATATATATATATATATGTACGCATTTATATATGTGAAAGATGGAATGTGCAATTCAAAGGTTTTCTAGGGTCGATCTCCACCATATAGTTACAAACATTTGTATGCGCATTTGTATGCGCTCTCAAACAAGTGTTCATCTATACATAACATTCATATATACATCCACAAATTTGTATATGCTTTCTAACATTCGATTGTGTTATTACACGTTTTTCAAACGTTGACGCTCATTAAATACTTACAGACATTAGTGTGTGTGCCATAGAATGAATGTTCATCTATAGTTAACGTTTATATATACTTCCATACACTTGTATACACTTACAGACATACGTATGTGCCACTGAATAGATATCCATCTATAGTTAACATTTATATATACTTTCACACACTTGACTGTGCTGAGAGCAACTCGTAGAGCCTGGGTCTTGTTCATCGTAACCTACAGTGCGGAACATCGAGGCTTCTCATAGTATGATTAACAGTTAATAACTGCACAGAACACAACACACGAAATACATATCAAGGCCGCCAAAATATACATATGCATAATGTATATATATTGCCAGTGAATACGTACGTGGTATACTGATATATATATATATATACCAATATATCACGTACGTTTGCTATATATATATATATCAATATATATATATGGGAACGTATACATATGCAGTGTATACACATTTGATGGGGGAGCTGCTTCACCACGAAAAACGCATGCTGGTTGCTACGACTAGTACACTACTCCTACTGCTGCTGCGGGTGCTGCTGTGGCAGATGTAACTATCACTACGTCTCTCTGTGTGCTATATAACGTAAGACGTGGCTGTTAACTGCAGTCTGCAACGACTGAAGACGTCGTTTTGCTGCTTGTGCTGCTGCTACTGTCGCCGTCACTATCACGTTACTCTGAGCAAGTATATATAGAACTGTTAATGCGCCAGAATCCCAACGTTACATATATATATATATATATTCCTATATATACATATATATGTATGCGCAGATTTATTACTATTAACATATCACTCTTACGTATATGATAGGTTGCTACTACTGAAGTAGAGCCTCATAGTGTTAAATACACGTATATATATATAGTTGTACATATATATAGATACATATCCATATGGATAAATGTATGCATATCTGTATGAATATATATATATGTATATATATATATATATTTGTAGTTTCTCCTGCGCTAGTTTAGTGGCACTATGTATATATATATATGGATATACATATCTGTGCATATATGCATACATATTTGTAGTCTCACCAGTGCTGGCCTAGTAGCGCTTTGTTTATATACATATATGTATATATATAGAAGTACATATATATATGTACATATGTATATACATATCTGTGTATATATACATGTATATTTGTAGTCTCGCCACTGCTGTTCTAGTAGCACTCTTCTGCTGCTGTTACAGTCACAAATACTCGCTTGTCTCTATAACAGAGTACTTACAAATCCGGAATTACTCCTAACCGCTACGTCATTACATATATATACATATACATATATATATAATCTACGTATATATAGCATTATATATACATTTATACATATACACATATATATACATATATATATACATATATATATACATACATTTACATCTACATAATGTTGGTACAGCTATGTGCAAGTCACAGCTAACATTTCACTGCAACAAGTAGATGTGCCTATTATTACTGCAGATGTGCTTCTTGTCATCATACGCATAGTGTTATCACAACTAACGTGTCCATTTGTACAGGTGTGTAGCGGTATCACTGCAGGAGTGCGTTACACATACATATGTAATATATATATGTATTTCATGAGAGAGATAATATATATATATATATATGTACACACACATGTATAAGATGTGTGGGGGGTGCAAGTATGACATACACACCTAACACGGCAATCTGTGGATGTGTGTAGCGCTACGACGGCCAGAGCCCCATCTATATATATATATATGGATCGATAGATAGAAATATATATACATATGTATGCGGACACGAGTATACTGTATATGGGGAGAGGCAAGAGGTAAATAAATTTTCAAAAAGTTGCATGTTGCGTTATGACTCATCGTACCTGCTGAGGTCGAAGGCGTAAGAAAGAAATATGACGGGAGACTCGCACCCGACTGCGCAACGCGCTACAAATAATGCAAGGAGCTTCATCCCGGTGTACAGGAAAACTCTCGCACAAGGTTGTAGTAGTCGCTCGTTTGTGTTTGACTTTATGTATGTATTTGTATGTGTCTATCTATGTGTAGCCAGCAATTTGTGTGTATGTGTGTGTGTGTGTGTATTTGTAGTCGCTTGTTTGTGTTTGTGGATGTATGTGTAGGTGTCTACATGTATGTGTAGCCGGCAGTGTATGTGTATGTGTATGTATGTATGTGTGTTTGTAGTCGGTTGTTTCTGTAGATCTGTGTGTATGTGCAGTCAGGCGTTTGAGTGTGTATGAGTCTGTGTGTGTGGGTGTGTAGTCAGTACTTTGTGTGTGTATATGTGTATGTGTATGTGTGTGTGTGTGTGCAGTCAATTGTTCGCTTATGTGTTTGTATGTGTGCGTATGTGTGTGGCGGGTGTGTACGTGTTGTTGAGGGCTAGTGTAGTACACATCATTCGCTTGATAGTAGTTATGGCAGGGGTAGTAGCACTAGTAGTAGAATCAGTGAGGACCCTCAAGTATATATATGAATATATATATATATATACATGTGTATAGAAAGAGAGAGAGGGGTAGGTAGACAAATAGGAAGGAAGAAAGCATGACTGGGAGGTTTACATAGAAGACATGGCAGCCGCGGGTTCTTTTAGCAAACACTGGTTCATTGGGCATCAAAAAATAAGAGGAAGAGATGTGTGGTAGCTGTCCAACAGATATATTGATGCTCATAACGTATGTAAATCTACACGTATGTATATATATATATATATCGCAACAGTGAGAAGGGGTGAGAGATGTTTGTACATACTCGCAGAAATATATATAGGGGGAAAGCGAGAGAGCGAGAGATATGTACATACACATATATATACATAGTAGTAGCGGGAAGGACGAGAGAAGGGTATCTACATACACATATATATACATAAAAGCAGGGCGAATGAAGAGAAAGGGATATGTACATACATATATATGTATATATATATATATATACGTAGAAGTACATGTATAGCGAGAAAGAGAGAGAAAGAATGAGAGCGACTAGGGGTCCGAGAGAGCGAGAGAGACGAGAACCGGGATGCCACGAGGTGGTTGCGTAGTAAATGAGGCGCCTCAACAGAGAACCACTGCCTCTGCGTGACGCAGAAGAAAAGAAAGAACCAGCAGCATGGGCCTAATTACAGGTGCATGTCAGTACATGTGCAGGACAGCGTGGCATGAGTAACGCAGAGAGACCGTTGCTTTCAGTAATCATGCAAGGGAAAGAAAAGTAGATTTCAATGGTTGCTGCTCATTCCAACTTATTGTCAAAAGTCGCACATCCTCCGCTCCGAGAAAATAACGCATGCAGGCGACGAGTTATATACATATATATATCCAGTACATATATATATATATGTAAGCACACGTGTGCACATATAAATAGGGAGAGAGGAATAGCAGAGGATAATTTGAAGATGATACATGCATTTGACGAGCAAACGCCAGACTTATTAACGAGGAGCAGTAGTCAGGAGGTATGCACGCATGTGACAGAAATAGATATATATATATTTATATGTACACTCATTCCATATATATATATATATATGTATGTCATATATATACATATATATATGTATATATATTCTCAATATACATTCATATCTATATACATATGTATATAGATATCCATGTGAAAGCAGCAGCCAGTGTGCTGAGTGATGCACATGCATATATATAAGGAGAAGCAGCAGGTGTTATACTGAGGCAGAAACGTATGCATGCATGAGAGAGAGAAGCACCGGCCAGTGTAGTCAGTGAACGACACGCAGAGTGTGCGTGTGGGCTGCATAGTTGTATTCTGAGGAGAAGACGTGGGCGTAAACGACGAGAAGAAGCAAGTGTTATAGAGACACGGTTGACAAGAATATAAAGAGAAGCAGCAAGCTTTATATATTGCGGGAAAGGTCTGGTGCTTATTTAAAGAGAAGCAGCAGGCCATATTTAGGGTAAGAATGGTGTAATGAGTGTATCAAGAGAAACAGCAAGCAATATACGGCGAGGCACAGGTCTAGTGTATTTACAGAGAGACAGAAGCAGCACAAGCTATATACACTGAGAGAAAGATCTCTCGTACATATAAAGAGAAGCTTCCGCCTTACACACCGGAAGGAAAATGTAGTATGTGTATATATAGGGAGAAGCAGCAAGCCTTAAACACGAAGGGAAAGTACAATATACACGTAAAGCGAAGAAGCAAGCCTAATACGTAGAGATGTAACGATGATGGAATTATACAGAAGCAGCATGTGCGGTACCGACATAGCGTGTTATGATGCAAATGACCAGAGAGAGAAAGAGAGAGAGACAGGGTTACAGGTAATATATGCAAGGTTCTTGTTATTCGAGGTCTGTCCGCAAATATGTTGTTGCGACTCTGCAGAGGAAGTGGAGGCGTAACGAAGAAGGTGGTAGGACGCTACAGGTGTAGAGAAGAATCAAAGGGCAAGCGTGTGTGTTCCTGTAACAAGAAGAAGAGGAAGAAGGAGCGATCGACAGAGCAAGAGAAGAACATAAAGGGGAGCAAAAAACGAAAGAGAAAGAAGAAGAAAAAGAAAAAGAAAAAAAAAACAAAGAGAAGACGGTTAGCAGTCGACGCAATAGCAGCAGTAGCAGCAATACCAGCAGTAGCAGCAGCTGCAGTGCGACCTTTACGCTTTCTCTATTTGTGTGTTAGACGTAAGGCGGCCTCAGAAAAAAGACGTTATATCTGTGTGAGTACTGCTCAGCCCCTCGGGCAGCAACTACAAAAAGTGGAGACCTCCACCTCCCTAATTTATAGTACCGTTGCTGTACATACCTTGTGACGTACACTAATAATACGCAGAAGTGTCAGATAAATCATAACCAGTATATACATATATAGAGAGAGCGAGACTGCTGTAATGAGTATCATGTATTACCCACTAACAATACGCAGCAGTGTTTGTATATCCACCCTATATATACTTCTGTTATATACATCATATATCATATACTTATAACTAGCAACAGTGTCTTTATATATGTAGTATATATATATATGTGTGTATATATATTGCTGTCAAGAGTATCGTGATTGCACTAGTTATGCGGAAAGAACGACTACTGCTGTAGCTGTTCCGCATGCGGTGTGAGGTATCTGGAGCTACAGCGTCTGGAAGTATTCGTGTCTACTACTTCCTTATTATATTTCTCTTGGAAATATCCTTAAGTATTATAATAATGAGCGCCATCACAAGTAACTCTCAGTGCTGGAGTTCTTGCTTCTAGAAGGCGACGAGTGCAGATCGAATTTACATATATTTTTCTCTTGAAGATGAGTGACTGCTACAGGTGCTATAACAACACGTTCTGATAAGGACACAAAATTTTGTGTCTCCCTTTCACGTATTTCTGTTACCAAAGTATATATGTATATATTTATATGTGTATTTATGATATTACTAATATACTGATACGTACATACAGACATTTGTATGTATATGCTAGTAGTATATTAGTATAATATTACTAGTATACTACTTATACACCCACCACTGCTACTGCTATAGCAAGTCTCGTATACATATCTATACATATATATATATATATATATATATTTGTATGTGTATATATGATATTACTGATATACTGATATATATATATATATCTTTGTGTGTGTCTACATAGTATTACTAATATATTGATAGACAGATATGTATATATATATGTATATGTATATATTTGTATGTGTATCAGTAATATTACTGATGTACTAACAATACACTCATCACTGCTAGTGCTATAACGAGTCAAATCAACAAAAGAGAGAATTCCGTGATTAACTCAAATATCTTGCTGTTGTGAATGTTATTTTATTATACTATGAATACACTCGCCATGGCAACTGCTATGACAAGTCTTATCGATAAAACGTCAGGAGTTCATGTTTTACCCTAATATATTTCCTTGGTGAATATGATCTATATACTACTAATGCACGACTACTACTACTACACTCCACTTCTACTGCTATAACAATCGTTACTTACAAAAACACCCTCTTTTGTGTGTAGGTGTGTGTGTGTGAGACTGAAGAATTTCTGCTACATGCACAAGAGGAGAAGATATATGAGGGACAGAGCGCACAAGGGAGTTACGTATCAAAAACAGTAATAATACACCCATATAGTAATAGTAAAGGCATATAATTTTATAATATAGGCATACGGTAGTAATAAGGCATATAATAATATAGTATACGCATATGGTAATTCTACAGGCCAAATATAATATACGCCTACGGTAATACTTAAGGCATGTAGCTATATAATATAGACCTAGACTAGTACTTAAGGTATGTATCTATACTGTATAGGCATATAGTACTACTTAAGGCATGTAACTATATAATATAGACCTAGACTAATACTTAAGGCATGTATACACATAATATAGGCATAGAGTAATATTTAAGGTATGTAAGTATATAATATAGGCATAGACTAGTACTTAAGGCATGTAACTATATTGTATAGGCATATAGTAATACTTAAGCTATGTAACTATATTGTATAGGCATAAAGTAATACACAAGGGATGTAAGTATATAATATAGGCATAGAGTAATATTTAAGGTATGTAACTATGTAATATAGGCATAGACTAATAGTTAAGGTATGTAACTATGTAGTACACGCATATAGTAATACTTAAGGCATGAAGTTCTATAATTTAGGCACAGGGTACTGATAGAGACATATAATTATAATTTCGTAGGCACCTGGTGGCAATAATTATAAAAATATTACTAAAGGCATATGATACTGAGGACATAGGTATATGCTAATAATAAAGACATATTACAATAATACCACAGGCAAACGACGTCATTATTATTGAAGGTATACATTAATAATAATACAGGCATATAGTAGTCTTAGTACTAATGTCAATACTAGCGTACTGCTGCACGCACAAATCATATAGCCTTCATGACTTTTGCTGCTTATTTGATTTTTTCTCTCAACAGAGTGACTCCGCGCCGCAGAGCATTATCGAAAGAAGGAAGGTAATAGTTGAGAGAGTGGGGACTGCACTATGCAGATGCGCTCTTCTCGCAGCAGACTGCTGTGGTGTTGCGTGGCAGTTTCTATGTAGATATTTTTCACATTAATCAGACTTTTCTCCTGCTTTCGAAGTTTTTCATTCCTCTCAGACTTTCTTCTGCTCCTTCTCAAATGTTCGTCGTCGCCTTCTCACACTTTTTCTTTCTTCTTCTTCTTCATCTTTTCAATACCCCGAAGAAAAAGCTGCCAGAAAACGTGCCTCTCGTCTCTGTTTCACTGTCATCATCTTCTTCTTCAGCTTCCTCTACACATTCAATATATGACGCTGTCACTGCAAAAGCATCATACACTCTTCGTATTTAATCGCTAGAGTTGCGTAGACTATATATGTATATGTATAGCCATACATATATGTACGCTGGGTCTCCTAGTCGCGACCTTGCATATGTCGTATCTGCAAGCTGCGATATTGCTGTTGCAGGAGGGCAACAGCTCCATGTCTGCGTGGCTTTTCTAGTTATCCTAGTGATTTTACTGCTGCTGGGACTGCTGTTGCTTCTAACGATGACTGCCGCTGCTGCTGAGCTCCAACATTGCTATTGCTGCTGTGCTGCTGCGGATGTGGGTGCTGCTGTTGCTGCTGCTAATGATGGTGCTGCCAAGCGTCCGTGAATGCTGTTGTTGGCGCCGGGGAAAGGCAGTACCACTATCTCTACACTGCTGAAGAAAAGGAAAACGGACAGTGTGCCGAGAGAATAGACTTGTCTACATACATAAAGACATGTGGACGTACACGACGTGAAACGTTGTGGCCTGAGTACTCTCGCGAAGAGCTGTTTTCATCATATGCAGGCATATACATGCGTAGATTACCACCACAGAGCAGCCTTGAAAGGTGTTGAGTGAGTGTGCATGGGGGTGGGAGAGAAGGAAGGCGAGTAGGAGGAGTGTGGATCTCTCAAAGGTGTTGCTAATTTACAATTCCACAGAAATCCTCTTTTCACTTTCCTGTTTTCACGTGGCACCTGCACAGCAACAAGAGCGCAGTGGGAACTACATTTGTGTTTCAGAAAAAAGAAAACAGAAAAGCTAATCTCAGTAAGGCGGTAAAGCACTGAATACACATGTACACATACACAAATATACATACAGACATATATATATATATGTATATACATACACGAAAGTGTATGCAGGGTGTTTCGTATGTGCTGCCATAGGGTGGTGAACAAGCCTACACAACACTACCACTACGGTGGCAAAGCCTTACATACAATTTATTACCAGTACGATGGTGATGTCTTATTTGACAGAATCATCATAGGAAAAGGCAATAACAAGACGCAGGGGAGTAACTCAATAGTATGAGGCTAAATGCAGCTGCAAAAAGTTCCTGTATCTCCGTAACTTACGTGGTCAGCACTGGTAGACGCAATTCATGGTGAGGACAAAAATTGCAACGACTAACAACACATACATATATATATATACCCATATATAAGAGTATATATAGATATATGTGCAGGGTGTACGATGGATGCTAAACAGTTTGAACTGTACATATATTTATATATATATATGTATATATTTATATAGAGAGAGAGGGTGCAAGAGGGTAGCTGAGCAGTGTAAAAAATTATATACACTTGTGGCAGCAGGAGAGCATTAGAATCTTACATACTTGGATGACGAGGGAATAATGCCACACAAGTAGTAGAACTGCTGAACGCTACCGTACGAATGCTATACATACGCATATACCCATACATATAGATATGTATATATATATATATACGTATACACATACATACACATCTACAGATACATACACGTATACGGATATATATACATATGTATCGGTATAGAGATACATATATATATATATATATATATATATATATGCGTATACGTATACATATATAGATAGGTATACATGTGCACATAGAGATACATATATGGAGGGTGTATGATGGTTGTGGTATAATTTGATTAGTCCTTCTGCACAGTAGTAGCAGCAAAAGGGGAATCAGGGGGAGTCTTCCTGCTCACTTCATAGTGACAAGCGAGAGAAAACCAAAAGGAAAGGAACGAACGACAACAGATTAGAAGAAGACACGTCATGATTGCACCTAGTTTTGTTGTTTTTTGTTTTGTGCTTTTGTTTGCGTGGCTGCAGTACACACACACACACACACACCCACAGGGTTTTCTGCACACTAATAGTAGGGGAAGGGAAGGCCACCAGAGCGTTCCCCTCTATACTGTGACAACGAACGTCTTCTACAGAAGCTAGTAGTGCTAGTAGGACATAGGGCAAGGAGTACTAAGAAAAGAATTTAGTGCTGAATATATGTGCGCAGTGAGCATCGTAGTTGCTGCGCCGCAGCGTCAGCAGGAATCCTATACATAGTGGAGGAGCACGAAGACGCAGTGAATGTGAAGACGGAAAGTAAGAGAGAAGACGAAGAAGAACAAAAAGAAGAAAAAGAAGAAGAAGAAGAAGAAGGAGAAAGAGGAGTAATAGGTATACTGTTATTCTTCTCTCAACCAACTAGTAGAGTTATATATATGCTGCTGTATATAATATGAGTAGTGTAGTTGGTAGTGTTGCAGCCTATCTCTTTCGCGAGTCTCCGACCGATGGACTCGTCAGCCCCTACACGATAATCATGTTTGTTTGCTCACGTCACCCTTCATTTAGCAGTCAGCATTCGGCCCTACTGTAAGGAAGTCTTGTGTGTGTCTGTCGCTCTTTCTGGCTCGTACGTGCGGGGCGTGCGGCCAGAATGATAACAGTTGATTACAACTGTGTGGCAGCAGCACGTCCCATACAACACATGTACATACGCAGAAAACACTGGGCTCATCTTTTTCCAACATAAAACGAGTCGTTTTGTATACTTCCATCAGAGAAAACAGCCTCTAGACATACGTGCAGATGTATATATATATACATTCGCCTGCCCACCATCCATGTGAATTGTTTATATACACGTCACGTATAATACTACTCTTGTGAGCTTCTTTGATTGAAGGAGCAGGACGCCATACGTATATATACATTATATATAACACACACATTATATACATACATATACACATATATGTGTATATATTCTCGCTTGTCGCATAGATATAGTAAAATACAAAATTAGTGCATATTGTGAGCGGATACATAAAATAGGACACGCATTATTCATGATATCGCTAGCATACACACACACTGTGTTACACGCACACTGCATGTAGTGCCAGCCTTGTAAAATGGTGCGACTAGTTGAGGCAGGTTTCGAAGATTAGCTTGCCACACGTACTTCATATGTCTTACCATGTAGTATAAGTAACTTGCCTGTTGTATCTATTGGATTATTAGAGCGGGTTCTATAACTATTTCTTCGAAGACACACACAGAATTCCTCACACACATAGCGTACGTCGCTGGCACGTTCATGCGCATTCGCACCGAGGAGCCGACAACGCGAACGACGTCTGAGGCATCTAAGTTCAAAGGGAAGACTTAGAGGAATAACAAGGGAGAGCACAACATACCTCCACGCAAAGAGAAAGAAGAAGCAGTACATAGTCATGGGCAGCCGCGAGATCTTCGTACCTACATACACGAACAGGAGAAAGAGACATTTTTCGTAAGAAAAGTATATATGTTAAGGGGAGAGACACGCTGTACGACCCACCAATATGTGTGTGTGTGTGCATGAAGTGCAATCTTACGACTGCCGCGGGGCCTCCGGAGAGGTCACTCACTTAGGCTGGCTGAGTCACATGACGCGCGAGGCCTCCGTGAAACTAGAGAAGACTTCTCCGCACACATATGCGAAGACTTGTGTGAGAGTGACCGGAGATTTTTCGCGCTCACTACAACTAGGAAGTCAGCTCAAAAATTTCCGGTGTCCGTGATTATGCCAGGACACTTCATTTCCCAAATGTACTTACATCTTTCCGAAGCTAGTAGCTACCCAACGCCTACATACATGCGCAGGAGCGCGCT
Organism: Ochotona princeps; assembly: GCF_030435755.1. Lineage (NCBI taxonomy): Eukaryota > Metazoa > Chordata > Mammalia > Lagomorpha > Ochotonidae > Ochotona > Ochotona princeps. The sequence goes on along the minus strand of NW_026696197.1, from coordinate 19,085 downwards.
ACAAGGGGCACAGCTAGTTGGGGTCAGTAGTGTTGCGCGTGTTGCAGCAGTCGACGGGGATCCCACAGCTGTCTGCACTGCACTAGCGCGTCAATGAGTGTTTCTGTGTTGTGTCTACAAGTTTGTCTATTATTTATTGCCACCCCCTGCCTGCCTACAACCCCGCTGTTATCTACTATCACCCAGTGTCTGCTGATGTGTGGAGTAGTGGTTGCTGTCGTGTGTGCTCGTGGCGAGCGACTACTCTTTGTACTGCTGACTTCCCGTATTCAATCATACTATCAGCGAATGGCATCTGCTCTTTGTATTAAGTCTTCAGTGACAGCGTTGCCGTCTTTCATTGCCTATGTTTCTTCCTTATGCCGTGTGCAGGAAAAGCCTATGACTCACTACTGCCATATGCAGTAATACTATTACGGCATCTGCCTCACTATTGCCATGTGCAATACTAGCGTGTGTGGATGTGCCATTGTAGACTGTGAGATCACTGTGGCTGTGTGCGATGATATGACCGCCTGACTCACTCACTGTCACCGTGCACGATATTGGGCTATGACTCACTATTGACACGTGCAATATTAGCTTGTGACCGATGCCGTGTGTGATTATAGCCTGTGATTAAGTATTACCGTGTGCAAAACTTGCCTTTGGATGTGGCTGGGTGTAATTATATCCTCTGATAGATTGTTGCCGTGTGCAGTAGTAGCTTTTGACTGACTGTTCTTGGGTGCAGTAGTAGCTTGTCACTGTTGCTGTGTGTGTCAGCGAGTGACTGTTGCTGTGTGTGTCAGCGAGTGACTGTTGCTGTGTGTCTGTTAGAGTAGTAACCCGCAGCTGCTGTTGGGCCTGACGTGTACGTGTGTGTGTGTGTGTGTGTGTGTGTGTATGTGTATGTGTATATGTATGTATGCATGTAGCAGTTTACATGTTATCGCCTTGCCGTATACTTGAGCCAGCGCCTGCTGCCGTGTGTAATGTCAGTCGGAGGCTCCTGCTGCTGCTGCTTTGTGTGTGGCCCGTGACTGGTGCTGTGCGTTTGTGCGGGAGTATTACGTGCTAACTGTGCGTGTGTTTTTATTTACTTGTGGACCAGCGATCATCTGTTTTTGCCATTGTTGCCTGCTGCACTGTACTCACTTCTCTAGCTCGTGGGTGCTGTTGTGTGTATTAGCATGTGACCGTTACCGTCTACCATAGCCACTACCTATTCGCTTACTGTGCGCTTGTGCTCTATTAGCTCACCGGTGACCCGTGAGGCTGCTTCTGAACACTTGTGTCACTCTGTGACTCCTGCTGTGCGTTTGTGCTGTACTAGGCCGTGGCCGCTGCCGCGTGCATTACCATTTCTGTCTGCTGTTGTGTATTTCGCCAGTGTGTGCCCGGCCGCCTGTATTAGCCTCTGTCAGTCGCCGCCGTACAACACTACGATCTAGTGGCTGTTGCCGTGTGGACTAGCATGTGGCTGGTGCTAGAGCGTCAGCGCCTATTGTTCGTAGTGTTAATAGTGTGTCTACTTTTTGAGAGGCTCTTTCTTCGAGTAGTGCCAGTGTAAACATGTTGTTATATTGTTAACCCCCAGCTCTATCCGCTGTCTCTCTAGTACTGACCTAGATATTCTGCCTACTATGATTTCCGTGTTATATAGACCCTCTCTGCTTGTGCCGCTACATTGCTGCTTTATTGTCCATACACGGACCTGCGGTTGTAAGAGCTTTGGCGATGATGCATTCGTCACAGAAAAATAATACACGCACAGCAAAAAATACTGGCTGTCGCGGTGATGGGGTTGGTTGAAAATGAACAGCACACAGCAAAGATCTGCTACCCAGGGAGCTATGATGGTGTTGCCCTTGGTAAAACTATGCACACCAAGAACCTGGTTTTGAGAGAGTTGTACTGGTGACGTGGTTTACGGAATAAACACACAGTAAATGCTCGCCTCACCGGTAGTGACGGAGCTATTTGGACCTGCATCCATAATACGCGCGATCGTTGTAGAAAACACACGTTTTTATTACTATTTTATTGTTTTTTGTTATTACTCTTTGCAGGCTCACACTCGACAGACACTAGAGACGGATAAATATCTATTCACTATTACTCACTACTGAGTTGGTGCAGGCCGTATCATTAGTGACGCTGCATACAGTTTCTTCAGTGCTCCTTACATTCTCGCCATCGGCGCTAACAAAACTTAAAAGATGCTGATACTGCCGTACAAACAGGCGAAGAGTATCGCTTTACACAGCCGTTGCTGCTACCACAGACGTCGAGCTGCTACTCAAGCTGCTATTGTTGCTGCTGGAGCTACTCACGCTGCTGCTGCTACCACCTACGTTGCTGCTCTTACCTGTGCTGATGCTGCTGCTCTTGTTGAGAATGTGAGGAGGGCAGTGTTAGTGGTGCAGGCTGCTACAATAATGCTGCTATCTCTCTGATTGAGCTGCTGCTGCTGCTCTGACTTCAGGAAGAGCAGCGTCAGTAGTGAATGCCGGTCGTTTGAGTGCTTGTGCGTTTTTACTGACAGTGATACGGAAGTCGGGTAGTATGTGGTCGGTGTTGTTGTGGCTGCTGCACTGGTAAAGTCACTCTCTTTGATACTAATGCCTGCTGCATTTGAAAATCATTTCATCAACACTGTATGGATATTTTCTTTATCTTTTCTATTGGCATCATGCATACATTCGCGTACTGTTGGTGATGTCTGTATGTCTACCAGCACTTCTACACACGCATGCGGTTGGTGTGTGTATGCGTTAATTCTCTGCCTCTGCTTCGTGTCTAGCTCTCAGCTATCTCCTTCATTTTCCACCGACATCCTCCCAACTCTTCACGCCCCTCCGTTACCTGCCAACACCACCCCTCACCCCCCATTTGCCGTTCCCTCTCTGTAGCCCTACCACAACAACTACTAGGACTACTAATTAATTCAAACACTTACACCCACTGCTACTTTGACTCCTTAACGACTGTAATTACTCTACTTTTCTACTATTACAACTTTATTACTACTGCTACTACTACTGATACTAGGGCTACTACAACTATTACTACTACTAGTAGTATTCCTTTCCTACTACTACTACTTTGCTATTGCTGTTACTACAGTCACTACTAATACTAGCGTCACTACGACTGCTAACCCTCCACCCTAGATGTAGCCACCGAAGGAAAATTACAACAGCGGTAGAAGGATGGTGGCGGGTCTCATACAGGAAACGTGTGCGCTCTACGCTTGTGGCTCGGTGCGGTACCCCGTCGTCAGGGAAACATCTTCTTTCCTTTCAGTCAAATGTAGCTACAAGGGGCTCCTCTTGTAGGAAAAAAAATAGTTATTTTTCATTCGCCGAGTGAGTCTCTCTTCGTCGTGACTGACGTCGTTGCTCAACGGCGTGTCTTAGGTACTTCCGCTTTTTTACTCTGCAGCTGTGTAGCATCTATGTTGAGAGTGCTCCTGGCATGTGTGTGTGAATGCGGCCGCCCCGCGGTCATACGTTTAGCGCGAGATAAAAATTGACGTCTCAGACCATCTATAAAGACAAGAAATATTCCAAGCAGAAATGTCGAACTTTTTTTACGTAGCCTTAAATACTGTTTCGCGTCTCGGAGTATGCCTTTCACAATAGAAAGTATTATGAGCAGACATTCATATTCTATGTTGAAAGCAGGATTAAACTGGCCGTGAAACGGGACACAGGCAACGTACCATGTTCTTGTAGACACAGTAGGAACCGTATACTACGGGTGGCAACAACAGACTGAGAACGCACGTTCACTTTGTTTTTCGCTTGTAATCACACCAAATAGACAATATAAACGACAGGCGAGAAAGAGAACTGCCAAGAAGCCGTCGCAGCAGCAGTATCTACATCTATCAAAGCTTCCGTACCGCAGTGATGTGTATCTTCAAACGTACATTATAATACATGTATCTCCCTTCCTGTTGCTTAATGGCTAGGCTAATTGGCTTCTCGGGAGCAGGGTGAGTGACAGCGTAGTACATATGCAACCCACATAGAGGGAAGAGTGCATAATTATACTCTAGTGGCAGACATGTTGTTACTCTAAACCACTAGTGCGGTTGCTGTTGCTGTTGCTACAGCGTCTCTACTAAAGAGAGCATGTATTGAGTAGTACCCAGTTTGTAAGTGGCGCGCGTGCAAGCACCCAGTTGCCGTCGTGCTCACACAGTATACATAAGGCTGCTTATTTGCTTTGTCATAGTCTCTACTATACTTCTACACTACTACCTCCTGTTGGCAGCAGTTCGATCATAGTGTGAGAGTATAAGAACGAAAGGGACAGAAACCACGCGTGAAGACTTCCATGTGAGACTTGGTTCTCGCACAGAAACGCAATCATGCTGTCAAGTCACACCTGACAGAATAGAAGGGGGCGCGCATGCACTCGTGTATGGCGGAATATATATATATATTTATAATATTATATAATATATATAATATATATATATTATATGTACGCATGTGTAAGGAAGTACCAGCATGGTTACGTGTATGTACGTATACGTATATGTGTACACTCAGGAATATGCACGTGTTTGTGTTTGTGTATGTATATATATGTATATATATTTGCATGTATATGGTGTGTATATATGTATGGGTAGGTATATATATATATATATACATACGTGGACATATGCGGTGACATCAATATATGTATGAGTATGTATATACATATATATGTATATATATGTACGTACAAGCGTGTAGGTGTATACATAAACGTGAATATACGACTGTAAATTCTCGCGTGCAGTGTCGTGCGTTGATTTTCAGCAGGGTGACTTCTATTAGTCTTGAATGCAGAGAAGACCATGATGAATCTACTTATACTATTGGAAAAAAATGGCTGTATGTGTGTGTGTAAGAGAGAGGGAGATTCAGAGAGAAGCAAAATAGCGAGGAAGTGAAATAGAAGTTCGAGGTAGCGCTACTCTCAGTGTCGGCTAATATTTCTGCATGTCTCTTCCCTGCAATTTATGTAGCGCGCCGCTAACATTAATATTACACGTCTGTGCTGCCTGTAGTACGTCTATATTCTTTACGACTTCTTTTTCATTGGCAGTTCAGTCGTCTGCCTGCTTTTGTGCGCTCCTACTGCTCCACTGGGAGTCGCTAAGTGCGGCGCCATTTCGTATGTGAGCTACGTTTACATTACACACACACTTAAACACACACACACACACGCCTACATACTCATATATGAAGTAAAACTTAAATATACGTGATACACACTTACACACACACCTACACACTCATATAGGAAATACGACTTCAATATACGTGAGAGAGAGAGAGAAAGAAACACACACACACACACACACACACACACATTCACATACTTCTACGGTAAGCACAACTGTAATACTTGTGACACACACACACACACACACTTATACATGAAATATTACTATAGTATACTTCTGTTAGAGCAATGTTTATAGGATCCGTATCAAAAAACGCAGTCGTTTGTGTATAGATTGTATAGGTTAACCATCAATAAGCAGTTATGTGCGTGTATGTAATCTTCGTGTCAGGAAAATATCCAATAGTGCGCGTATGTGAACGTATGAAAATATGCAGTAGGGCGTGTATATGAGATACATATATGAATGATTGTAGGAGTGTGCGTGTATATAGTACACGTATCAATAGTGCGCGCCTATATACTCAATGTATAGGAATGACCCATGTATTGTATGTAGAGTATACGTACAAATAGATCAGTAATAGCGCGTGTATGCTATGCATATCAGATTAGTCAACAGTTTGGGCATAGTACTCATGAAGAATGAAGTAAATGTGTGTATATGTGTGTGTCTCTGTGTGTGTGTGTGTGTGTGTCTGTAAAGTATACGTAAAAGAATGAGTGCATAGAGTTTGTGCGTACCCTAGTAGTGTATGTATAGTAGTGTACTAGTATGAGTGTGTGAACTTCATACCTACAGTAGTAGAGTGTACTGTGTAGTATGGTATACGTACTAGAAGAAGTGTGACGAGTTTGTACGGACAGTAGTAGTAGTAGTAGGCGTAGTGTGTATTGCATTGTATCGTATAGTAGTAGCGTCTATAGTTTTGTATAGTATACGTACTAGAATGAGTGTGAGAGGACTTTGTACTACGTACAGTAGTAGTTTGTAGTGTACTGCGTAGTAGTAGTAGTAGTAGTAGTAGTAGTAGTAGTAGTAGTGTGTATTGTATTGTGTCGTACAGTAATAAGAGTGCATATTGTATTGTATCATATTGTAGTAGTAGTTGTAGTAGTAGTAGTGTGTATTGTATTGTATAGCATACACGTCGTAGAATAAGGGTGTGTGGACGGCACATACTACGATGTACACTGTTGTTTGTAGATATCTGTATGTGTGTATTTCGATTGAAAATAGGGACGTTTTGACATTATAAACCAAAAAAGGAGAGATGTAAAAAAAGAGACAGCATGACGTCGAAACGTCTGCGCTCACGTTGAAATGAGGAACTCTTCTCCTCTCCAGTCTTCATTCGCTGCTTCCGCGAAGGTCTCCGTGCGCAGTCGTACAGAAAGGAGAGGGAGAGGAAAGCGATGAAGAAGAGGAAGAAGAAGAGTGAGAGATGGAGAAGGAGAAGAGAGATATAGAAGACTGAAAAGAAGAAGAACGACACAGAGAGAGAGAGAGAAAGAAAGACAGTCTTTCTGTCTCCCAATAACGAGCACTGCGTCACAATATATCTGGAAGGAAATGCAAGCAAAACAAGAAAAAAAAACGGGTGGCCCTGGCGGTAGTCGTGAAGATGAACCAGCGTCAATTCCTCTTCGTGACTATTTCCGTACCCAACCTCCAGTACTACTCTCTTCTCGCTATCTCTTCTCTTCCACCTCCTCCCCCTCCTCCTTCTCCTCTTCCTCCATCACCCCCGTCGTATCTCCACTAAAAACGCCGAAGCTGCATGCGTCTGTTCAGCTCTCTTCCTACACATTCTCCTCCTCCTCCTCCTACTCCTTCTGCCCCGCCTCCTCCTGCTCCTCTTCGTCCTCCTCCTGCAATACTTCTTCTGTATATTCCTCTTCTCCATCTCCCCCATCTTCTTCTTCCTCTTCTTCTTCATTTTCATTTTCTCCTTCTTGTTCGTCTACTTCACCTTCTTCTTCTTCTCTATCTTCTATTTCGTCTTCCCCTCCTTTACATTCTCCACCAACACTCTCACCACCACCACCACCACTTTCGTCTCCTGTCTTCACAACGTGGACGTCTCCTAATACAAACCGCCACGTCTTCGGTCCCGGCGTCCCCGTACTGCTCGAAGAAATCGACGCCATCCTGCAACCATCACAAACCGACACCACCATCATCAAAAACACTCACAGCAACAGCAGCACCTGCAACAGCAGCAACTGCAGGAGCGGCAACAGTGGTAACAACAACAGCAACAGTGGTAGCACCAACAGCAGCAGCGGCAACAGCGACAGCAAGAGCAGCCACACCAACCGTAGCACCAGCAACACCTCCTGCAGCAACAGTAGCAACAGCAACAGTAGCAATAGCAGTAATACCGACAGCTACAACAAAATTTTCGTTAACACCTACGATGACTACAACAGAAGCAACAACGGCACTATCAAAGTCAACAGCACCAGCGACAGCATTACCAGCACAACCCGTGGTACCAGCAGTAGCAATAACAACAACGACAGCACTTACAACAACAGAAACATTCATATTAGCAGCCTGCATGCAGACGACACGCGCTCTACGGTCAGTGGTAACCATAGACGTACATTAGGGCAGAGAAGCAATTCGTGCCTCAGTTTTTACACCTCTACCACCCTTCCTGAAAGCAGCAGCAACCGTAACAACAGCACCACAAGCAGCTATAGTAGCAATACCAAAACCAGCAACAACAACAATACCAACAGCAGCAGCAGCAAAAGCAAAAGCACCCTCAACAACAGCGACATTATCGAAAACAGCAGCAGCAATAACAAAAGCAACATAAGCAATAGCAACAGCCGCAGCACCAATAGCGAAAACAGCAGCAGTAATAATGATAGCAGCAGTATAGATGAAGACGGGCTCTTGGAGGAATTCCAAGGAAGCATTTGCAGGACGCTGCGGAGGAGTATCCTGAGCAGCAACTTCCGTACACCTGACACTCCAAATAAATGCAGCGGGACGTCTAGCATCAGCTGCAACAGCAGCAATAAGACGACTCCCTACTACTGTTACTTGCAGCACGAGCGGCAGGAGGAGGAGGAACAGCGACAGCAGCAGCAGCACCACCAAGAGCAGGAAGAGCCACAGCAGCAGCAACAGAAACGTTGGAGCCCTTTTACCAACGACAGGCGCTTTAGGTTACGTGAGCGAAGTAATATCAGCAGTTCGCACAAGAAGTCCCTTGAGCAGCATTTTTTGTACAAGTGCCACTCCTCAGAAGAGGAATAGCAACAGCACCAGCCCAAGTAGCACTAGCAGTTTTAATTATAAATGACAGCAGCTTGGAAGAATATGAGATTGGCAGCTGCAAAAAATTGGCGGCAGAGGGGGAGTACATTCAGCAGCAGCACAGCCTCCCCCTTCTTCTACTCCACCGTGATGCCCACACGACGCTGCAGCAGCAGCAGCGAGTGTAACAACGGCGACAGTAGCTGCAGCAGAAGCAGCAATAGTAGCAGTAGCAGAAAGGGGATATATGAAGAAGCGTGCACTCCACTTCATAGTGAACAGAGTAACAAAAGCAGCGCTGCCTTTAATGCACCCACGTCCCTCTTCGTCCCTGCTCCTCCTTCCACGTCTCCTCCACACCCCTCTTTAATATATCACCTGTGAACAATAGCAAAAAGGGAGCAGGCCGAGCAGCTGGAGCAACAGCAGCAGAAGCCACAGCAGCAGCAGCAACAGGTGCTTAGATCGTGAAGGTGTCAGTAATATTTGTATGACTAACGGGGAAACACGTGAGAACCATTTAACCACTACGAGCTGCTTTTGCAAGTTGGGGGAGAGCAACGTTGGTAGTTCCTCGATTTCTTTCCCCAAAACGGTAGTACCAGTGGAAGTTTACATCATTTACAGATCTGCCTTCCTCCCCCCCGTACTTGCACCTTCCTTTTCTGTCCGTGTATGGCGGGCACGCACATGCTTATTTGGAGTCTGTAGACTGCTTCTTACTGCGAGGGACGTTTGATACTCGCGCCGTTCTCCTTGTTGACGTCAGGTATATGCTTCTTGCTACTTCGATTATACAGTAAAATGGTGTGTATGATGATAAGCAGTCATCAAGCATTCTGTACATACTATTAGTACATTGTATCTGTCAGCTACATTAGTAGTATAATGTAGTAGTGCAGTTTCTAATCAGTAAGAAGCTTGTGTAGGTACATAGAGTCATCAGCTATTCCTCTTATTATATTATATAGTGCAGTTAACATTAGAAGAGAACAGGTAGTGTACGTACATAGTCGTATCAACTATTTCTCCTTCTATCAAATATAATGCAGTTATCACTAGTAAACAACAGGTCGTGTATGTAAATAGTAATATAGGTTATTCCTGCTTTGGTATAATATATAGTGCAGTTATTGTATTAATAAGCCGCACACTATGTGTATGCTGGTAGGCAGCCATCAAGCATTGTGTACATACTGTTGCCACATAGTACTCTCAGCCGCATGACTTGTACAATATAGTGCAGATTCCATTGGTAAAAAGCTGGTGTGTATAAGACGTTGCTAGACAAGCACCCACCCTGTATATAAAAGTAGCTGTATTAGCTATTGCTACTGTTACTACCACTAGTTCCACTAGTACTACTACTCTGCATACTCATTCTGGATGTATCACAGAGATCGCCCGTATATATTGCGCGCTGTTAGACAAGCACCAAATACTTCGTACATAATTTAGTATAGGGTACAACTCTTATAATGATGTAAATGCTATATAAGTTTGTAAATTGCGTATAGAAGTTTGTCGAGAGCAGTCAAACGTGTATATAGTAGTAGCTGTGTCAGCTACTATCAGAATAACGGCTCTCGTCTCAATAGAATGGTCGTGCGCCATATATGTACGTCCCTGGATAGCAGCATTGAACATTCGATACGTAATATATGTACTTCTCTTATATTCGTGGTAAGTCCATTCTTTACACGTGTACGTAGTGTGGGTCTGCCTGTTCTTCCTGGTAACGTAGGACTATTCTGGTTCTTGTCAATCGAAAGAATGGCAACTGTGGAGTGATAGACGTTAGAGATGTAATTGTGCTTTGCTTGTTCATATGGCTGTACGTAAGTGTTGCTGGTGCCGATAATGTGTGCTCGCCCATGCCCCACAAGAAGCAATTCCGTATATACCTACATACTCATATATATTTATATATGATTTCATACACATATGCAAATGTAGGTATGTACATATATGCATGTAACTTCGGTGCATGTAGCTCCGGTGCACTTATTATTAGTATATGTGTGTCCCTGTGTCTATCTGTGTCTGCATATTAGTGTCAACTTCGTACCCCTTCCCATCTGACTTACGCTGGTATAACAGCCAGATACGTATATCCCCATCCACCCCCAAATATATGTGAGGATATGTATATAGCTACTACATACACATGTATTTATGCTACATGTGTACTGATAGAGAGAAATAGGAAGAAAGAAAGATATACGTTTACATACTGATTTCATAGGTGGACAGTTTTCAAACATGCGCTGTAGCATCATACGTAGCGGGGACCCTATTCACAAACTTACCGTGGGAACTCATTTTTCCCCAAACTTCGCATATACTCATGAATATCTATATAGAGAGAGAGGTGGATAGATACAGGAGATACATATATAAGAAAGTACACACGTAGGTGAATATATTGCAGCCGTCGAATAGGTGCAGGCGATGGCTATTATTGTAGCAGAATCAGTGGGCCCTTATACGCGACGTTGTTATGTCTGCGCCGCTAAGGCCGCTTCAAAAACACATAAAAAGGCAAAGAAGAAAGATAGCGGCAGGGTCATATACCAGCGAAGAGGGAGGGAGTAGGACGTAGGAGTGAGTGGTGGGAGTCACGACGTTGGAGTTGAAAGACTGGATGGTAACGCATAGAAGGCAGAGGTGTCACGCTCAGAGGGTAGCCACCCGTTCTACAGAGGGCCAACAACTGGAGCAACGGGGAAGGCCTCAGAGGAGAGGAAGCAGTAGAACGTTTTGGAGAGAATACGCCGGTTTAGGGAGAACGAGTAGTGGTCGTCGCAGTAGTAGTGATAGTTGTAGTAAAAGTTGTAGTTGTAGCATCAGTGCTAACTGAGAGGTAGTGCACTTTGTTACGTGTGGCGGCCAGCGGCCAGAGGGACAGGTAAGAGGCAGTCGATGTTATTGTAGCAGTAGCACAGGTTGTGTTCTATGTTTTGGTGGGCTACCTGAGAAGGGTAGCTCAGTCGTATGGAACGGTAGTGGCCTCGAGAACAGGGGAGAGCGAGGGGGTCAGTGTGTGATACTACGAGGTACCAAAGTTGTAGGGAGGGCGCGCCCGCTACTGTAGAGGAAACCGAGGGAGAAAGAAGTATAGAAAGGTAGTAGCCAAGTCGGATGGACGGCAGGCATGTCAGCAGGTCTGAGGGGTGCGTGGTGGTAGTACGAAGACATAGCGCGCAATTGTGTGGGAGGGCAGCAGGTGGGTGGGGAGCAGACTAGGGCAGTGACTTCAGTAGTCTTAAACGTAATAGTCGTAGTGGCAGCTAAATGGCATATGTATGTTAAGGGGCAGTAGGCACACGGGGAGGACGGGCATTAAGCGTAGTAGTGAGGGGAAGAGTCGCATTAAACGTAGTAGTGAGAGGTAGCGCAGCTGCATGAATGGCCATTGTGAAAGAGGAAGCAAGCAATTTACTAGTGAGAGAGAGAGAGGCCCCAGGGGTCTGAACGCAAGCGTGTGGAGATGCGACTAACGCAGTGAGACCCGTGCGAGGTGGTTCAGTTGTATGAAGGAGGCTCTGAGACGTCGTGAGGAAGAAAGACAGTAATAAAACTAGTGGTAGTAGCTTTTGTAGGAGTAATAGTAGTAGTTGTTGTCATACTAATAGCAGTAGTAGTAGTATTCGTGGTAGCAATAGTAGTTGGTGTCGTCCTAGCAGTGGCGGTACTAGTAGTAGTAGTAGGGGTAGTAGCACCAGTGATAGTAGTGAGAGATAGCGCTGTGTTGTCGGAGCCTTTGAGAGGGAGGCGACCGCAGAACTGGAAAAGTGTATAAAAAGAGTCATATCAAAAGGTGGAAAGAGGAGCAGTACTATTTCTGTAGTAGTTACAAGCATTAGCTGAGTGTTGCTGTTCGGGAGGGGAACGTTGTATTACTGGAATCAGGCACGACATTACTTGTATCGGCCACCTACGCACACTTCCCCCGTATATGCGTGCCATACTGAAGTACATATCAGTAGTGGTGAGAAAGCTAGTGGTGGCGCAGAAGTGTAAGTACTTTATTTTACAAAATCATGTGGACTCTCTTCCAGAGTATCAGTTGCACGGCTAGTGCGCTGGGAAAGCGGTTGGTGTGCTTTAAGAGGCAGTGCGCAGGAGGAGGCCAGTCAGCAGCGTAATATCGAAGTATGGGTGGTAGTTGTGGCAGTGCATATACGCTTTGAGTTCAAGAAATTCCGAACAAATGGAAAACGTCAGTCAGAAAGGGTATGGACGCGCTCTAGCCCAATTTATAGAACCTTTACCCTTCCAGCAGTCAGAAATAGAGGAGGAGAAGTATATGTAGGGGTTGCAGTACGTATAGTGATACTAGTGATATGGTAGCCAGCGTAGTAGTTGTTGTTAGAGTACTTGTACTAGGACTGGTGGTACCTGTGATTGTAGGGTAGTGATAACAGTACTCGCGGGGAGCAGGAGTCGCAGGGGAAAGTGCGTTAGCCAAGTCCCCGGTGGAGGAGTCAAAATAAAAGAAGAAGTAGTAGCTGTTGTTGTAGTGGTAGTAGTAGTAGCAGTAGTATAAGTAGTAGTACGTGCTCATCAGTGATAGAGTTGAATGATACTATTAGGAGCGCCTGCGTACTGCGGACACACACGACAAGTGCTGGTCGTCTGAATCATATACTACTCGTACGAGCGTTATGGGGGCTACATATATGTAGAGGTGCTATCAGTAGAACAGCACCAATCAGTCGCAATATAGACACATTGTTCATGTTGTATACATTCGTAATGAGAGGGAGTATATTGCTGCTTTCCAGGAGTAGGCTTACCTCGTACGCATACTGTGACCCACAGTCACATAAATATGGTGGATGCCACGGTAGGCGGAGCTATATAGCCTTGCAGTAGTGGAGGATTAGTTGTAATTATAGCACCTCGACTGGGTACTCACATTATTACCTTCTGTGATAGTAGACTAGGTTTCTTATGGTTGCAGAAGTGTGTGTATAAATCTACTAGTCATAGTGAGGTGGTGATCGTCGTCGTAATGGTGGTGGCGGTGTGTGGTGTTTCATACCACTCGCCCAGTAGCCAGTCACTTACCTTTGTTATGTTTGCGAAAGCAAGAGGACATATACTCTTGCCGTAATATAGGACTCAGTAGAATTAGTTTCAGCAGAGTAGTTCAGAATTCATAGGGGTGATATGACGAAGTTTAGTAGATTGGCTGTGATAGCGTGTGCCGTGTCTTACTCTGAGTGCCCTCACATTTGCTTTGTTGAAAACAGTGATGTTCGTAGTATATCTGAGACGCGCTGAGAGAGTACTTTATATATATTATATGAGTTGTTGGGTCGCGAAGAAGTCTCAAACAATTGGTGTCACTTCCGGGCCTGCTGAATGTATAACATGTATATATTTATACGGCATGGAACTTGAATATATATAGTATACATATATGTATATGTATTTTATATATACGGTATGGAGTCTGAATGCAGCTACTACATATGTATATATATATATGTACATACGTATGTATATATACATACATATATGTATACGGTACGGAGTCTGAAGGTGTATACTATATGTTCTTCTCGGCGTACGCATAAATGCTATTGATATGATCTGTATGTACATCCTGCATACACATATGTAGATACATATGCATATATGTATATCTGACAGTACGAAGGAAAAGCAAACAGGAGGCGTCGCCAGCTTTTTTTTCATGAGACGTTTTTCTCTCTTTGTGAGTTCGGCCCTGCAATCATTTCTGGCATTGAATAGAGTGACTAAAGAAAGCACTCCATGTTGCAACCTCGTGTGTGCGTTTTACGTATCTTTGTATGTATAGCCTCTGCTGCTGCTTATGTACCTTCTCTACTGGCTCTTGCCTGACTATACGTTCAGCTGGCTTCCTCCTGACGTCATACGTGTAGCGCGTGAAAAAGTTGCCGCTGCAGCTGCAACAACGTATGCGCTTCCCTGGGACAGCAGCGATAGCAACAGTAGGAGCAGCAGCAAGAGCAGCGGTAAGAGCAGCAGTAAGAGCAGTAGCAGGAGCCGGAGGAGCAACAGCAGCAGCAGGAGCACGAAGAGGAGGAGGAGGAGGAGCATAGGTGCTTCACAGAATACAGAGGAGTTGCTGCAGCGTATGCCGTTGCTGCAGTTTATTGGAGAGGTGAGGCCTGTGGCCGTCAAATACTTGAACGTAGAAGATAGGTTGTTGCTGTTACCGGCCCTCTCAGCCTTGTAGATTCTCTGACAGACAGTACATCTCTCGTCACAGCAGCAAGGGGCCCTTTCCCTGCGACGCCTCCATTTGTTGTACTAATAATAAGAGCAACGTAAAACCAACGAGGCAATAACGGCGGTTCTCAGTGCAAATGCAACCGCAGCGGCCATAGCAGAAGGCGGCCGACTACCAGCAACAGCAGAAAGTACCGACGCATGGAAAAGTTTGCGTTTTGTAGTAGCCCATGTAGCAGGAGAATATACCGTAGAAGCCTTCAGAGAGGGTCCACTGAGTGTGTACACAGCGTACTACGCAGCAGTCAACGAGCAGGCAGCACCACCAACTGTCATAAAAATGGAGACATTCGTGAGCTCCTCCCTCGTGTGTGTTTAAACGAAGAAGGGGTGTTGCAATACGCCTGGTGAAGAGATCTCTGGACATGGCGGTCAGCAGCAGCAGCAGCAACGGAAGCAGGAGCACTTGCACCCTCACAGGCGACCACAAGGGACAGTACTACCGCTCGGTGCAGCGGGAGCTGGGCCCTTTGTGTGAAGACACTGGAGGAGGAAGACTCGACGGGTATCCGCGAAAGCAAGCTCTCCATCGAAAAGGAGAGACAGCAGCGTTGTAGGGGCGCTATCACCAAGCACCGATTGCTGGAGAGAAAGCGAAATAGAAGAAGATGAAGTTGTAGAGACACTGGAAGATGATGACACAGACGCTATAGAGGACTCTGCAGACGAGGCAGTCAGTGTGTCAGCACAAGAGAGATATCGTGGAAAAGGAGGAGTTGTCAGCAACTCTACAGACAGAAAGGTCTGGGGACAGCATTAGAGAAGAAAGTCTCAGAAATCTCTATGAAAAATATAAAAGGAAAGAGAGAAGTTGTTGGCTTGTTGAGAGCACGCGTCTGTAGACATGTGGATGGCTTGGACATGCACTTCCACGTGGAAGCCTTGCGAATGTTCCGAATTGTCCAGCAGCTGCAACAAGAGGAAGCGCAGCAACTGCACGTAGCACAGAAACAGCTGGAAGCACAGCAACAGCAGGTAGCAAAGCAGCAGCAGCAACAGCAGGTAGCAAAGCAACAGCAGCAAGTAGCACAGCAGCAGCAGCAGGTAGCACAGCAGCAGCAGCAGGTAGCACAGCAGCAGCAGCAGGTAGCACGGAAACAGCAGGAAGCCCCGCAACTGCAGCAGCTTGATTATATGCAAGAGGAATCACGTGGTAGCGGGGAGCCTGGTGATTCGTATGAAGTGTGTTTTTTGTCGGAGACAGAGAGAAAGAGGAAAAGACAGCAATCAGAAGAAGATTTGACGCGCGTATTGCCACATAGTGGGGACATGCAACAGCTTTCAAAACAACAAGAGGGCCAGCAGTCGCAGCTGCAGCAGCGCGATGACAGCGGAGACGAGAAGGAGAAAGAGAAGGATGGATGGGCGTCTAAGCAACTTACCGTCACGAACACAGTGGCAGCAGGAAGAAGGCCAACAACGAATAGAGCAGCACCAGGATGTAGCACGTTCTTCGTGGGTTTGGAGGGGGCTTCAGAATCGAGGAGAGAACGAGACTGACAAACATGTAGCTGGAGGTGGTATACTCATGGCTGATGATGACGCGCTAAGCATTGAAGCTACGCAGAAGCTGGCGTAGGTACAAGTTTGGCCTCTAGCTTGCTGTCACAACACGCATCAATTCACAGGAGGCGAGACGTGAAGGGAAAGAAGCAGCAACGTAAACAGTAGTGCATACACGGCGATCAGACGCTGAACTGTTTCACAGAATATTGTGGAGCCACTGAAGACGGGAGCACAATATATCGGCATGTGGCTGCGTGTTACAAGTATCAGCGGGAAACGAAGAACTGGAAGGTCGATAAGATATAGCGTATGTTAATATCGCAGTCGTGCTGCTGCAGGCTGCGGACGCACATGTGGTTGTCTGCTGCTCGTAGGATTTCTTTGAACTAGATAGAGATCTGCCTATACAAGCGCAGCGCGGCTTTTCGGGGGGGTCGTGAGCGTTCGTATGCACTCATTTGCATTTGCGAGGCCGTGAACGTATGGGTGTACCCATACGTAGGGACAGAATTGGAGACCCATGCGGTCGAGCGTGCGAGCACCCTCAAAATGGTGTATCAGAACATCTGACAGCTTGTCGTGCAGCTCACCTAATGCGTACGGGCCAATTTACGATGGATAGCAACTCCAAGAAAAGGCACAGACTAATGCAGCGCGGAAAGATCGATAAATAAATTTGGTCGTATCCGAGAATGTGAGTTTCCCACAAATCAGGCCTTGTGCAGGAGGCGTAGTTCTCTGTATCGTCAACTTGCCCTTCGCCTCGTTCTCGAAGTTCAACTCCATAAAATGCAGGTATTCTTGTACTCAGTAAGAGCTGGCAACCGACTCAGTATACGTAAGGTACCCATTTGTCGCGCACGGCTTGTAAACAAATCCGGACAACGACGAGAATGTGACCCACGAATCAGGCCTTGTACCGGAGGCGTAGTTCTCTGTATCGTCAGCTCGCCCTTCGCCTACATAAAATGCAGGCACTCTTGTACTCAGAGCTGGCAAACGACTCAATATACGTAAGGTACCCATGTGTCGCGCACGGCTTCTAAACAAATCCCGACAACGACGAGCACACTTCAAGAGCGGCGCGCGCGAACATAATCTCGATGCGCTCTTTCTTAGGTGACGAGCTGAAACTTCAAGATCCTAAAACCAAAGTATCGTATCTCGGGGACTTCGCGATAGCAGAAAAATCGCCACACATCTGCGCGTACATGTTCTCGAATGCACATACATCGTTTCTGCGGGCCTCTGCGCGATTTGGCGCCGCCGTTTAAAGGGGCTCAGTTGCAATTAAGAGCAGTGCAGATCACCTGCGACTCTTACTGTAATCACTTGTATCAGGATTAAAGACATATACAAGGAGCTGCATATGCACTGCAGGAAACGTTCTCACTTTTGAGAGGCGCGACAGGGGGCAAATTAGCGCACGAGGCGGCTCATTAGCTTATCACAGGTTTTCGGTCCATTAGCGGGCCTGTTGTGGGCGATCTGCCGAATGTTGTTGAGCCCTGAGACCGCGACGTCTGCACAGCATCAAATCCTCGTAGGGTGAATGGAAGGCCTGGCACGGAGAGGAGAGGCGGTAGCGATTCGTAAGACGTGGCGCTTGATTGTATGTCAAGCACCAGTACGGCCGCATGTCCATACACACGGAGGTCCCGAGTGTTTCGTTGGATCAAGCTACATTTTTCTGATATACGTGCATCCGGCACCAATGTATACATTCACAGCAAGAGCATGTCAAATATACATATAAAGAAGTCACGCACACTGCATATTGCAGATTGGCGCATAGTAGTATATGCATACTTGTCTACTCTCCAAAGATTATGCTCCAAATTTTGCAGAGTACACACACTAGCTAATGACAGAAAATAAGAGGGAACAACAGGTTGTGATGCAGCTTACTCTACTAGTATGGGCTGCTCTCCACTTCATTCGCTTGCTCTGTAAGTGCACTGCAGTGCCATTATGAACGTTGTACTCTTGGCTTAGAGCCAAATCATGTGGCTGTCAAAGCAGGCACGTGAGAGTCTCTGTAACGGTGCGTGTCGGTCATATTGCCGGGAGACTAAGTAAACACTCATACGAAACAAGGATGAGTGTTGCTCAGGACTTTGGAAAGGCGGCCGTAAGATCAGTTTTTTGCCGACCAAGCTCAGAACACGAGTACAGACCAGTGTATCTCGACATGCTGACCACGTTGGAGTGGTCAATGATGAAAATAAAGAAAGTAGTTCTTTTCATTAGTTTAGAGGTGTAACAGCGTCCACCTCCCAGACGTACACCGTGACCTACCCCATGGTGTCAGCACTTCAAACTTGTGCACTTCCTTATAAAAATATTTCTGATGTCATCATGCCTAGACCTTATGAAAATGAGGTTTGCGACGGTCGTAAGACCACTGCTAAGAATGTGCTCCAGCAAAACAAAATCGTGGGATGGCGGCATGACTGAGGACTTGCTCGGCGCTGATTACACTTTGACTACGAGAGCATTGATAGAGTGCCAAATCGGTGATAACAGTAGGTCATTCATTATATTGAACACGAAAAACACGAGGCGGCCGCCTCACGAGTACAGCCATCTTTCTCGTGCGCCGCAAGCACGCGTACATTCCGCCACGTAGAAGGCGTATCTGACTGTCAGCGGTCTGTGACATCATTTAGTAGGAGAACGAAACACATACGCTACCCTATTTTGGCTCGTTAAACTTCGTTTTATGGAAGGCGCCGAAAGAAAAAACGCTCCCTGATTATTCATGTCAACTAGTTTTCTTCCATATTCGCGAGTATGCGTCAGGGTCTCAGATTCACACTGTCACGGACACCCGCCGCTGTGCCTTAAAGCA
>NW_026696196.1:0-36516 GCF_030435755.1 Ochotona princeps | reverse complement strand
TGCTCCACATGCGGGTTTCACATGCCACCAACTCCACATTCACAGGCAACTTCAGAGCCACAGCCGTTTTCAGATAGCCCTCAATGCAAAGGCTCTAGACGCAAATATTGGTGTGAGAGCTAATTCAATCAAGGAAACACTGCATGTTGGTGAAGGGCATATTGAAGAAGGATCAGCCGAGTGGTTCTTGTGGGAGAACAACATTTGGCTCACTAACTTCACACACCATCAGGCTTCCAAGCAGCTCTCAAGGAAACTCAGTTTTCACACTCTATGCTTAGTGCCCTTTGAGTGTATTATCTAGGAATGAACCTGCTAGAGCATCCCACACAAACGAATGCTCCACATGCGGGTTTCACATGCCACCATCTCCACATTCACAGTCAGCTTCAGCGCCACAGCCGTTTTCAGATAGCCCTCAATGCAAAGGCTCTAGATGCACATATTGGTGTGAGAGCTAAATCAATCAAGGAAACACTGCATGTTGGTGAAGGGCATATTGAAGAAGGATCAGCCGAGTGGTTCTTGTGGGAGAACAACTCCATTTAGCTCTCTAACTTCACACCATCAGGCTTCCAAGCAGCTCTCAAGGAAACTCAGTTTTCACACTCTATGCTTAGTGCCCTTTGAGTGCTTAGGACTGAAATGAAGCATATTGAGCATCCCACACAAACTAATGCTCCACATGCGGGTTTCACATGCCACCAACTCCACATTCACAGGCAACTTCAGCGCCACAGCCGTTTTCAGATAGCCCTCAATGCAAAGGCTCTAGACACAAATATTGGTGTGAGAGCTAATTCAATCAAGGAAACACTGCATGTTGGTGAAGGGCATATTGAAGAAGGATCAGCCGAGTGGTTCTTGTGGGAGAACAACATTTGGCTCACTAACTTCACACACCATCAGGCTTCCAAGCAGCTCTCAAGGAAACTCAGTTTTCACACTCTATGCTTAGTGCCCTTTGAGTGCCTATTACTGAAATGAAGCTTGGTGAGCATCCCACACAAACGAATGCTCCACATGCGGGTTTCACATGCCACCAACTCCACATTCATAGGCAACTTCAGCGCCACAGCCGTTTTCAGATAGCCCTCAATGCAAAGGCTCTAGATGCAAATATTGGTGTGAGAGCTAATTCAATCAAGGAAACACTGCATGTTGGTGAAGGGCATATTGAAGAAGGATCAGCCGAGTGGTTCTTGTGGGAGAACAACTCCATTTGGCTCACTAACTTCACACACCATCAGGCTTCCAAGCAGCTCTCAAGGAAACTCAGTTTTCACACTCTATGCTTAGTGCCCTTTGAGTGCATTATCTAGGAATGAACCTGGTAGAGCATCCCACACAAACGAATGCTCCACAGGTGGGTTTCACATGCCACCAACTCCACATTCACAGGCAACTTCAGCGCCACAGCCGTTTTCAGATAGCCCTCAATGCAAAGGCTCTAGACGCAAATATTGGTGTGAGAGCTAATTCAATCAAGGAAACACTGCATGTTGGTGAAGGGCATATTGAAGAAGGATCAGCCGAGTGGTTCTTGTGGGAGAACAACTCCATTTGGCTCACTAACTTCACACACCATCAGGCTTCCAAGCAGCTCTCAAGGAAACTCAGTTTTCACACTTTATGCTTAGTGCCCTTTGAGTGCCTTATCTAGGAATGAACCTGATAGAGCATCCCACACAAACGAATGCTCCACATGCGGGTTTCACATGCCACCAACTCCACATTCACAGGCAACTTCAGAGCCACAGCCGTTTTCAGATAGCCCTCAATGCAAAGGCTCTAGACGCAAATATTGGTGTGAGAGCTAATTCAATCAAGGAAACACTGCATGTTGGTGAAGGGCATATTGAAGAAGGATCAGATGAGTGGTTCTTGTGGGAGAACAACATTTGGCTCACTAACTTCACACACCATCAGGCTTCCAAGCAGCTCTCAAGGAAACTCAGTTTTCACACTCTATGCTTAGTGCCCTTTGAGTGCATTATCTAGGAATGAACCTGCTAGAGCATCCCACACAAACGAATGCTCCACATGCGGGTTTCACATGCCACCATCTCCACATTCACAGGCAGCTTCAGCGCCACAGCCGTTTTCAGATAGCCCTCAATGCAAAGGCTCTAGATGCACATATTGGTGTGAGAGCTAAATCAATCAAGGAAACACTGCATGTTGGTGAAGGGCATATTGAAGAAGGATCAGCCGAGTGGATCTTGTGGGAGAACAACTCCATTTGGCTCTCTAACTTCACACCATCAGGCTTCCAAGCAGCTCTCAAGGAAACTCAGTTTTCACACTCTATGCTTAGTGCCCTTTGAGAGCCTAGGACTGAAAAGAAGCTTGGTGAGCATCCGAAACAAACGAATGCTCCACATGTGGGTTTCACATGCCACCAACTCCACATTCACAGGCAACTTCAGCGCCACAGCCGTTTTCAGATAGCCCTCAATGCAAAGGCTCTAGACGCAAATATTGGTGTGAGAGCTAATTCAATCAAGGAAACACTGCATGTTGGTGAAGGGCATATTGAAGAAGGATCAGCCGAGTGGTTCTTGTGGGAGAACAACTCCATTTGGATCACTAACTTCACACACCATCAGGCTTCCAAGCAGCTCTCAAGGAAACTCAGTTTTCACATTCTATGATTAGAGTCCTTTGAGTGCATTATCTAGGAATGAACCTGGTAGAGCATCCCACACAAACGAATGCTCCACATGTGGGTTTCACAAGCCACCAACTCCACATTCACAGGCAACTTCAGCGCCACAACCGTTTTCAGATAGCCCTCAATGCAAAGGCTATAGACACAAATATTGGTGTGAGAGCTAATTCAATCAAGGAAACAATGCATGTTGGTGAAGGGCATATTGAAGAAGGATCAGCCGAGTGGTTCTTGTGGCAGAACAACTCCATTTGGCTCACTAACTTCACACCCCATCAGGCTTCCAAGCAGCTCTCAAGGAAACTCAGTTGTCACACTCTATGCTTAGTGCCCTTTGAGTGCATTATCTAGGAATGAACCTGGTAGAGCATCCCACACAAACGAATGCTCCACATGCGGGTTTCACATGCCACCAACTCCACATTCACAGGCAACTTCAGCGCCACAGCCGTTTTCAGATAGCCCTCAATGCAAAGGCTCTAGACGCAAATATTGGTGTGAGAGCTAATTCAATCAAGGAAACACTGCATGTTGGTGAAGGGCATATTAAAGGAGGATCAGCCGAGTGGTTCCTGTGGGAGAACAACTCCATTTGGCTCACTAACTTCACACACCATCAGGCTTCCAAGCAGCTCTCAAGGAAACTCAGTTTTCACACTCTATGCTTAGTGCCCTTTGAGTGCTTAGGACTGAAATGAAGCATATTGAGCATCCCACACAAACGAATGCTCCACATGCGGGTTTCACATGCCACCAACTCCACATTCACAGGCAACTTCAGCGCCACAGCCGTTTTCAGATAGCCCTCAATGCAAAGGCTCTAGACGCAAATATTGGTGTGAGAGCTAATTCAATCAAGGAAACACTGCATGTTGGTGAAGGGCATATTGAAGAAGGATCAGCCGAGTGGTTCTTGTGGGAGAACAACTCCATTGGGCTCACTAACTTCACACACCATCAGGCTTCCAAGCAGCTCTCAAGGAAACTCAGTTTTCACACTCTATGCTTAGTGCCCTTTGAGTGCTTAGGACTGAAATGAAGCATATTGAGCATCCCACACAAACGAATGCTCCACATGCGGGTTTCACATGCCACCAACTCCACATTCACAGGCAACTTCAGCGCCACAGCCGTTTTCAGATAGCCCTCAATGCAAAGGCTCTAGACGCAAATATTGGTGTGAGAGCTAATTCAATCAAGGAAACACTGCATGTTGGTGAAGGGCATATTGAAGAAGGATCAGCCGAGTGGTTCTTGTGGGAGAACAACTCCATTTGACTCACTAACTTCACACACCATCAGGCTTCCAAGCAGCTCTCAAGGAAACTCAGTTGTCACATTCTATGATTAGAGCCCTTTGAGTGCATTATCTAGGAATGAACCTGGTAGAGCATTCCACACAAACGAATGCTCCACATGCGGGTTTCACATGCCACCAACTCCACATTCACAGGCAGCTTCAGCGCCACAGCCGTTTTCAGATAGCCCTCAATGCAAAGGCTCTAGACGCAGGTATTGGTGTGAGAGCTAATTCAATCAAGGAAACACTGCATGTTGGTGAAGGGCATATTGAAGAAGGATCAGCCGAGTGGTTCTTGTGGGAGAACAACTCCATTTGGCTCACTAACTTCACACACCATCAGGCTTCCAAGCTGCTCTCAAGGAAACTCAGTTGTCACACTCTAGGCTTAGTGCCCTTTGAGTGCTTAGGACTGAAATGAAGCATATTGAGCATCCCACACAAACTAATGCTCCACATGCGGGTTTCACATGCCACCAACTCCACATTCACAGGCAACTTCAGCGCCACAGCCGTTTTCAGATAGCCCTCAATGCAAAGGCTCTAGACGCAAATATTTGTGTGAGAGCTAATTCAATCAAGGAAACACTGCATGTTGGTGAAGGGCATATTGAAGAAGGATCAGCCGAGTGGTTCTTGTGGGAGAAAAACTCCATTTGGCTCACTAACTTCACACACCATCAGGCTTCCAAGCTGCTCTCAAGGAAACTCAGTTGTCACACTCTAGGCTTAGTGCCCTTTGAGTGCCTAGGACTGAAACGAAGCTTGGTGAGCATCCCACACAAACGCATGCTCCACATTCGGGTTTCACATGCCACCAACTCCACATTCACAGGCAGCTTCAGCGCCACAGCCGTTTTCAGATAGCCCTCAATGCAAAGGCTCTAGACGCAAATATTGGTGTGAGAGCTAATTCAATCAAGGAAACACTGCATGTTGGTGAAGGGCACGTTGAAGAAGGATCAGCCGAGTGGTTCTTGTGGGAGAAAAACTCCATTTGGCTCACTAACTTCACACACCATCAGGCTTCCAAGCAGCTCTCAAGGAAACTCAGTTGTCACACTCTAGGCTTAGTGCCTTTTGAGTGCCTTATCTAGGAATGAACCTGGTAGAGCATCCCACACAAACAAATGCTCCACATGTGGGTTTCACATGCCACCAACTCCACATTCACAGGCAACTTCAGCGCCACAGCCGTTTTCAGATAGCCCTCAATGCAAAGGCTCTAGACGCAGGTATTGGTGTGAGAGCTAATTCAATCAAGGAAACACTGCATGTTGGTGAAGGGCATATTGAAGAAGGATCAGCCGAGTGGTTCTTGTGGGAGAACAACTCCATTTGGCTCACTAACTTCACACACCATCAGGCTTCCAAGCAGCTCTCAAGGAAACTCAGTTTTCACACTCAATGCTTAGTGCCTTTTGAGTGCCTTATCTAGGAATGAACCTGGTAGAGAATCCCACACAAACGAATGCTCCACATGTGGGTTTCACATGCCACCAACTCCACATTCACAGGCAACTTCAGCGCCACAGCCATTTTCAGATAGCCCTCAATGCAAAGGCTCTAGACGCAAATATTGGTGTGAGAGCTAATTCAATCAAGGAAACACTGCATGTTGGTGAAGGGCATATTGAAGAAGGATCAGCCGAGTGGTTCTTGTGGGAGAACAACTCCATTTGGCTCACTAACTTCACACACCATCAGGCTTCTAAGCAGCTATCAAGGTAACTCAGTTGTCACACTCTATGCTTAGTGCCCTTTGAGAGCCTAGGACTGAAAAGAAGCTTGGTGAGCATCCCACACAAACGAATGCTCCACATGCGGGTTTCACATGCCACCAACTCCACATTCACAGGCAACTTCAGCGCCACAGCCGTTTTCAGATAGCCCTCAATGCAAAGGCTCTAGACGCAAATATTGGTGTGAGAGCTAATTCAATCAAGGAAACACTGCATGTTGGTGAAGGGCATATTGAAGAAGGATCAGCCGAGTGGTTCTTGTGGGAGAACAACTCCATTTGGCTCACTAACTTCACACACCATCAGGCTTCCAAGCAGCTCTCAAGGAAACTCAGTTGTCACACTCTATGCTTAGTGCCCTTTGAGTGCATTATCTAGGAATGAACCTGGTAGAGCATCCCACACAAACGAATGCTCCACATGTGGGTTTCACATGCCACCAACTCCACATTCACAGGCAACTTTAGCGCCACAGCCGTTTTCAGATAGCCCTCAATGCAAAGGCTCTAGACGCAAATATTGGTGTGAGAGCTAATTCAATCAAGGAAACACTGCATGTTGGTGAAGGGCATATTGAAGAAGGATCAGCCGAGTGGTTCTTGTGGGAGAACAACTCCATTTGGCTCACTAACTTCACACACCATCAGGCTTCCAAGCTGCTCTCAAGGAAACTCAGTTGTCACACTCTATGCTTAGTGCCCTTTGAGAGCCTAGGACTGAAAAGAAGCTTGGTGAGCATCCCACACAAACGAATGCTCCACATGCGGGTTTCACATGCCACCAACTCCACATTCACAGGCAACTTCAGCGCCACAGCCGTTTTCAGATAGCCCTCAATGCAAAGGCTCTAGACGCAAATATTGGTGTGAGAGCTAATTCAATCAAGGAAACACTGCATGTTGGTGAAGGGCATATTGAAGAAGGATCAGCCGAGTGGTTCTTGTGGGAGAAAAACTCCATTTGGCTCACTAACTTCACACACCATCAGGCTTCCAAGCAGCTCTCAAGGAAACTCAGTTGTCACACTCTATGCTTAGTGGCCTTTGAGTGCATTATCTAGGAATGAACCTGGTAGAGCATCCCACACAAACGAATGCTCCACATGTGGGTTTCACATGCCACCAACTCCACATTCACAGGCAGCTTCAGCGCCACAGCCGTTTTCAGATAGCCCTCAATGCAAAGGCTCTAGACGCAAATATTGGTGTGAGAGCTAATTCAATCAAGGAAACACTGCATGTTGGTGAAGGGCATATTGAAGAAG
Source organism: Ochotona princeps (assembly GCF_030435755.1). Taxonomy (NCBI): domain Eukaryota; kingdom Metazoa; phylum Chordata; class Mammalia; order Lagomorpha; family Ochotonidae; genus Ochotona; species Ochotona princeps. The sequence continues at coordinate 29,539 of NW_026696196.1, read as the reverse complement.
GATCAGCCGAGTGGTTCTTGTGGGAGAACAACTCCATTTGGCTCACTAACTTCACACACCATCAGGCTTCCAAGCTGCTCTCAAGGAAACTCAGTTTTCACACTCTATGCTTAGTGCCCTTTGAGAGCCTAGGACTGAAAAGAAGCTTGGTGAGCATCCCACACAAACGAATGCTCCACATGCGGGTTTCACATGCCACCAACTCCACATTCACAGGCAGCTTCAGCGCCACAGCCGTTTTCAGATAGCCCTCAATGCAAAGGCTCTAGACGCAAATATTGGTGTGAGAGCTAATTCAATCAAGGAAACACTGCATGTTGGTGAAGGGCATATTGAAGAAGGATCAGCCGAGTGGTTCTTGTGGGAGAACGACTCCATTTGGCTCACTAACTTCACACACCATCAGGCTTCCAAGCAGCTCTCAAGGAAACTCAGTTGTCACACTCTATGCTTAGTGCCCTTTGAGTGCATTATCTAGGAATGAACCTGGTAGAGAATCACACACAAACGAATGCTCCACATGCGGGTTTCACATGCCACCAACTCCACATTCACAGGCAGCTTCAGCGCCACAGCCGTTTTCAGATAGCCCTCAATGCAAAGGCTCTAGACGCAAATATTGGTGTGAGAGCTAATTCAATCAAGGAAACACTGCATGTTGGTGAAGGGCATATTGAAGAAGGATCAGCCGAGTGGTTCTTGTGGGAGAACAACTCCATTTGGCTCACTAACTTCACACACCATCAGGCTTCCAAGCAGCTCTCAAGGAAACTCAGTTTTCACACTCTATGCTTAGTGCCCTTTGAGAGCCTAGGACTGAAACGAAGCTTGGTGAGCATCCCACACAAACGAATGCTCCACATGCGGGTTTCACATGCCACCAACTCCACATTCACAGGCAACTTCAGCGCCACAGCCCTTTTCAGATAGCCCTCAATGCAAAGGCTCTAGACGCAAATATTGGTGTGAGAGCTAATTCAATCAAGGAAACACTGCATGTTGGTGAAGGGCATATTGAAGAAGGATCAGCCGAGTGGTTCTTGTGGGAGAAAAACTCCATTTGGCTCACTAACTTCACACACCATCAGGCTTCCAAGAAGCTCTCAAGGAAACTCAGTTGTCACATTCTATGCTTAGTGCCCTTTTAGTGCATTATCTAGGAATGAACCTGGTAGAGCATCCCACAGAAACGAATGCTCCACATGCGGGTTTCACATGCCACCAACTCCACATTCACAGGCAACTGCAGCGCCACAGCCGTTTTCAGATAGCCCTCAATGCAAAGGCTCTAGACGCAAATATTGGTGTGAGAGCTAATTCAATCAAGGAAACACTGCATGTTGGTGAAGGGCATATTGAAGAAGGATCAGCCGAGTGGTTCTTGTGGGAGAACAACTCCATTTGGCTCACTAACTTCACACACCATCAGGCTTCCAAGCAGCTCTCAAGGAAACTCAGTTTTCACACTCAATGCTTAGTGCCCTTTGAGTGCATTATCTAGGAATGAACCTGGTAGAGCATCCGACACAAACGAATGCTCCACATGCGGGTTTCACATGCCACCAACTCCACATTCACTGGCAACTTCAGTGCCACAGCCGTTTTCAGATAGCCCTCAATGCAAAGGCTCTAGACGCAAATATTGGTGTGAGAGCTAATTCAATCAAGGAAACACTGCATGTTGGTGAAGGGCATATTGAAGAAGGATCAGCCGAGTGGTTCTTGTGGGAGAACACCATTTGGCTCACTAACTTCACACACCATCAGGCTTCCAAGCAGCTCTCAAGGAAACTCACTTTTCACACTCTATGCTTAGTGCCCTTTGAGTGCCTGGGACTGAAATGTAGCTTGGTGAGCATCCCACACAAACGAATGCTCCACATGCGGGTTTCAAATGCCACCAACTCCACATTCACAGGCAACCTCAGCGCCAGAGCCGTTTTCAGATAGCCCTCAATGCAAAGGCTCTAGACGCAAATATTGGTGTGAGAGCTAATTCAATGAAGGAAACACTGCATGTTGGTGAAGGGCATATTGAAGAAGGATCAGCCGAGTGGTTCTTGTGGGAGAACAACTCCATTTGGCTCTCTAACTTCACACACCATCAGGCTTCCAAGCAGCTCTCAAGGAAACTCAGTTTTCACACTCTATGCTTAGAGCCCTTTGAGTGCATTATCTAGGAATGAACCTGGTAGAGCATCCCACACAAACGAATGCTCCACATGTGGGTTTCACATGCCACCAACTCCACATTCACAGGCAACTGCAGCGCCACAGCCGTTTTCAGATAGCCCTCAATGCAAAGGCTCTAGACGCAAATAGTGATGTGAGAGCTAATTCAATCCAGGAAACACTGCATGTTGGTGAAGGGCATATTAAAGAAGGATCAGCTGAGTAGTTCTTGTGGGAGACCAACTCCATTTGGCTCACTAACTTCACACACCATCAGGCTTCCAAGCAGCTCTCAAGGAAACTCAGTTTTCACACTCTATGCTTAGTGCCCTTTGAGTGCATCACCTAGGACTGAAATGAAGCTTGGTGAGCATCCCACACAAACGAATGCTCCACATGCGGGTTTCACATGCCACCAACTCCACATTCACAGGCAGCTTCAGCGCCACAGCCGTTTTCAGATAGCCCTCAATGCAAAGGCTCTAGACGCAAATATTGGTGTGAGAGCTAATTCAATCAAGGAAACACTGCATGTTGGTGAAGGGCATATTGAAGAAGGATCAGCCGAGTGGTTCTTGTGGGAGAAAAACTCCATTTGGCTCACTAACGTCACACACCATCAGGCTTCCAAGCAGCTCTCAAGGAAACTCAGTTGTCACACTCTATGCTTAGTGCCCTTTGAGTGCATTATCTAGGAATGAACCTGGTAGAGCATCCCACACAAACGAATGCTCCACATGTGGGTTTCACATGCCACCAACTCCACATTCACAGGCAGCTTCAGCGCCACAGCCGTTTTCAGATAGCCCTCAATGAAAAGGCTCTAGACGCAAATATTGGTGTGAGAGCTAATTCAATCAAGGAAACACTGCATGTTGGTGAAGGGCATATTGAAGAAGGATCAGCCGAGTGGTTCTTGTGGGAGAAAAAACTCCATTTGGCTCACTAACTTCACACACCATCAGGCTTCAAAGAAGCTCTCAAGGAAACTCAGTTGTCACATTCTATGCTTAGTGCCCTTTGAGTGCATTATCTAGGACTGAAATGAAGCTTGGTGAGTATCCCACACAAACGAATGCTCCACATGAGGGTTTCACATGCCACCAACTCCACATTCACAGGCAGCTTCAGCGCCACAGCCGTTTTCAGATAGCCCTCAATGCAAAGGCTCTAGATGCACATATTGATGTGAGAGCTAAATCAATCAAGGAAACACTGCATGTTGGTGAAGGGCATATTGAAGAAGGATCAGCCGAGTGGTTCTTGTGGGAGAACAACTCCATTGGGCTCACTAACTTCACACACCATCAGGCTTCCAAGCAGCTCTCAAGGAAACTCAGTTGTCACACTCTATGCTTAGTGCCCTTTGAGTCCATTATCTAGGAATGAAACTGGCAGAGAATCCCACACAAACGAATGCTCCACATGCGGGTTTCACATGCCACCAACTCCACATTCACAGGCAACTTCAGCGCCACAGCCGTTTTCAGATAGCCCTCAATGCAAAGGCTCTAGACGCAAATATTGGTGTGAGAGCTAATTCAATCAAGGAAACACTGCCTGTTGGTGAAGGGCATATTGAAGAAGGATCAGCCGAGTGGTTCTTGTGGGAGAACAACTCCATTTGGCTCACTAACTTCACACACCATCAGGCTTCCAAGCAGCTCTCAAGGAAACTCAGTTGTCACACTCTATGCTTAGTGCCCTTTGAGTGCATTATCTAGGAATGAACCTTGTAGAGAATCCCACACAAACGAATGCTCCACATGTGGGTTTCACATGCCACCAACTCCACATTCACAGGCAGCTTCAGCTCCACAGCTGTTTTCAGATAGCCCTCAATGCAAAGGCTCTAGATGCACATATTGGTGTGAGAGCTAATTCAATCAAGGAAACAGTGCATGTTGGTGACGGGCATATTGAAGAAGGATCAGCCGAGTGGTTCTTGTGGGAGAACAACTCCATTTGGCTCACTAACTTCACACACCATCAGGCTTCCAAGCAGCTATCAAGGAAACTCAGTTTTCACACTCTATGCTTAGTGCCCTTTGAGAGCCTAGGACTGAAACGAAGCTTGGTGAGCATCCCACACAAATGAATGCTCCACATGCGGGTTTCACCTGCCACCAACTCCACATTCACAGGCAACTTCAGCGCCACAGCCGTTTTCAGATAGCCCTCAATGCAAAGGCTCTAGACGCAAATATTGGTGTGAGAGCTAATTCAATCAAGGAAACACTGCCTGTTGGTGAAGGGCATATTGAAGAAGGATCAGCCGAGTGGTTCTTGTGGGAGACAAACTCCATTTGGCTCACTAACTTCACACACCATCAGGCTTCTAAGCAGCTATCAAGGAAACTCAGTTGTCACACTCTATGCTTAGTGCCCTTTTAGAGCCTAGGACTGAAAAGAAGCTTTGTGAGCATCCGACACAAACGAATGCTCCACATGCGGGTTTCACATGCCACCAACTCCACATTCACAGGCAACTTCAGCGCCACAGCCGTTTTCAGATAGCCCTCAATGCAAAGGCTCTAGACGCAAATATTGGTGTGAGAGCTAATTCAATCAAGGAAACACTGCATGTTGGTGAAGGGCATATTGAAGAAGGATCAGCCGAGTGGTTCTTGTGGGAGAACAACTCCATTTGGCTCACTAATTTCACACACCATCAGGCTTCCAAGCAGCTCTCAAGGAAACTCAGTTTTCACACTTTATGCTTAGTGCCCTTTGAGTGCCTAGGACTGAAATGAAACTGGTAGAGCATCCCACACAAACGAATGCTCCACATGCGGGTTTCACATGCCACCAATTCCACATTCACAGGCAACTTCAGCGCCACAGCCGTTTTCAGATAGCCCTCAATGCAAAGGCTCTCGACGCAAATATTGGTGTGAGAGCTAATTCAATCAATGAAACAATGCATGTTGGTGAAGGGCATATTGAAGAAGGATCAGCCGAGTGGTTCTTGTGGGAGAACAAGTCCATTGGGCTCACTAACTTCACACACCATCAGGCTTCCAAGCAGCTCTCAAGGAAACTCAGTTGTCACACTCTATGCTTAGTGCCCTTTGAGTGCATTATCTAGGAATGAACCTGGTAGAGAATCCCACACAAACGAATGCTCCACATGCGGGTTTCACATGCCACCAACTCCACATTCACAGGCAGCTTCAGCGCCACAGCCGTTTTCAGATAGCCCTCAATGCAAAGGCTCTAGACGCAAATATTGGTGTGAGAGCTAATTCAATCAAGGAAACACTGCATGTTGGTGAAGGGCATATTGAAGAAGGATCAGCCGAGTGGTTCTTGTGGGAGAACAACTCCATTTGGCTCACTAACTTCACACACCATCAGGCTTCCAAGCAGCTCTCAAGGAAACTCAGTATTCACACTCTATGCTTAGTGCCCTTTGAGAGCCTAGGACTGAAACGAAGCTTGGTGAGCATCCCACACAAACGAATGCTCCACATGCGGGTTTCACATGCCACCAACTCCACATTCACAGGCAACTTCAGTGCCACACCCGTTTTCAGATAGCCCTCAATGCAAAGGCTCTAGACGCAAATATTGGTGTGAGAGCTAATTCAATCAAGGAAACACTGCATGTTGGTGAAGGGCATATTGAAGAAGGATCAGCCGAGTGGTTCTTGTGGCAGAACAACTCCATTTGGCTCACTAACTTCACACACCATCAGGCTTCCAAGCAGCTCTCAAGGAAACTCAGTTTTCACACTCTATGCTTAGTGCCCTTTGAGTGCATTATCTAGGAATGAACCTGGTAGAGCATCCCACACAAACGAATGCTCCACATGTGGGTTTCACATGCCACCAACTCCACATTCACAGGCAACTTCAGCGCCACAGCCGTTTTCAGATAGCCCTCAATGCAAAGGCTCTAGACGCAAATATTGGTGTGAGAGCTAATTCAATCAAGGAAACACTGCATGTTGGTGAAGGGCATATTGAAGAAGGATCAGCCGAGTGGTTCTTGTGGGAGAACAACTCCATTGGGCTCACTAACTTCACACACCATCAGGCTTCCAAGCAGCTCTCAAGGAAACTCAGTTGTCACACTCTAGGCTTAGTGCCCTTTGAGTGCCTAGGACTGAAACGAAGCTTGGTGAGCATCCCACACAAACGCATGCTCCACATTCGGGTTTCACATGCCACCAACTCCACATTCACAGGCAGCTTCAGCGCCACAGCCGTTTTCAGATAGCCCTCAATGCAAAGGCTCTAGACGCAAATATTGGTGTGAGAGCTAATTCAATCAAGGAAACACTGCATGTTGGTGAAGGGCACATTGAAGAAGGATCAGCCGAGTGGTTCTTGTGGGAGAACAACTCCATTTGGCTCACTAACTTCACACACCATCAGGCTTCCAAGCAGCTCTCAAGGAAACTCAGTTGTCACACTCTATGCTTAGTGGCCTTTGAGTGCATTATCTAGGAATGAACCTGGTAGAGAAACCCACACATACGAATGCTCCACATGCGGGTTTCACATGCCACCAACTCCACATTCACAGGCAGCTTCAGCGCCACAGCCATTTTCAGATAGCCCTCAATGCAAAGGCTCTAGACGCAAATATTGGTGTGAGAGCTAATTCAATCAAGGAAACACTGCATGTTGGTGAAGGGCATATTGAAGAAGGATCAGCCGAGTGGTTCTTGTGGGAGAACAACTCCATTTGGCTCACTAACTTCACACACCATCAGGCTTCCAAGCAGCTCTCAAGGAAACTCAGTTTTCACACTCTATGCTTAGTGCCCTTTGAGAGCCTAGGACTGAAACGAAGCTTGGTGAGCATCCCACACAAACGAATGCTCCACATGCGGATTTCACATGCCACCAACTCCACATTCACAGGCAACTTCAGCGCCACAGCCGTTTTCAGATAGCCCTCAATGCAAAGGCTCTAGACGCAAATATTGGTGTGAGAGCTAATTCAATCAAGGAAACACTGCATGTTGGTGAAGGGCATATTGAAGAAGGATCAGCCGAGTGGTTCTTGTGGGAGAACAACTCCATTTGGCTCACTAACTTCACACACCATCAGGCTTCCAGGCAGCTCTCAAGGAAACTCAGTTTTCACACTCTATGCTTAGTGCCCTTTGAGAGCCTAGGACTGAAACGAAGCTTGGTGAGCATCCCACACAAACGAATGCTCCACATGCGGGTTTCACATGCCACCAACTCCACATTCACAGGCAACTTCAGCGCCTCAGCCGTTTTCAGATAGCCCTCAATGCAAAGGCTCTAGACGCAAATATTGGTGTGAGAGCTAATTCAATCAAGGAAACACTGCATGTTGGTGAAGGGCATATTGAAGAAGGATCAGCCGAGTGGTTCTTGTGGGAGAACAACTCCATTTTACTCACTAACTTCACACACCATCAGGCTTCCAAGCAGCTCTCAAGGAAACTCAGTTGTCACACTCTATGCTTAGTGCCCTTTGAGTGCATTATCTAGGAATGAACCTGGTAGAGCATCCCACACAAACGAATGCTCCACATGTGGGTTTCACATGCCACCAACTCCACATTCACAGGCAACTTCAGCGCCACAGCCGTTTTCAGATAGCCCTCAATGCAAAGGCTCTAGACGCAAATATTGGTGTGAGAGCTAATTCAATCAAGGAAACACAGCATGTTGGTGAAGGGCATATTGAAGAAGGATCAGCCGAGTGGTTCTTGTGGGAGAACAACTCCATTTGGCTCACTAACTTCACACACCATCAGGCTTCCAAGCAGCTCTCAAGGAAACTCAGTTTTCACACTCTATGCTTAGTGCCCTTTGAGTGCCTAGGACTGAAAGGAAGCTTGGTGAGCATCCCACACAAACGAATGCTCCACATGCGGGTTTCACATGCCACCAACTCCACATTCACAGGCAGCTTCAGCGCCACAGCCGTTTTCAGATAGCCCTCAATGCAAAGGCTCTAGACGCAAATATTGGTGTGAGAGCTAATGAAATCAAGGAAACACTGCCTGTTGGTGAAGGGCATATTGAAGAAGGATCAGCCGAGTGGTTCTTTTGGGAGAACAACTCCATTTGGCTCACTAACTTCACACACCATCAGGCTTCTAAGCAGCTATCAAGGAAACTCAGTTGTCACACTCTATGCTTAGTGCCCTTTGAGAGCCTAGGACTGAAAAGAAGCTTGGTGAGCATCCGACAAAAACGAATGCTTGACATGCGGGTTTCACATGCCACCAACTCCACATTCACAGGCAACTTCAGCGCCACAGCCGTTTTCAGATAGCCCTCAATGCAAAGGCTCTAGACACAAATATTGGTGTGAGAGCTAATTCAATCAAGGAAACACTGCATGTTGGTGAAGGGCATATTGAAGAAGGATCAGCCGAGTGGTTCTTGTGGGAGAACAACTCCATTTGGCTCACTAACTTCACACACCATCAGGCTTCCAAGCAGCTCTCAAGGAAACTCAGTTGTCACACTCTATGCTTAGTGCCCTTTGAGTGCTTAGGACTGAGATGAAGCTTATTGAGCATCCCACACAAACGAATGCTCCATATGCGGGTTTCACATGCCACCAACTCCACATTCACAGGCAACTTCAGCGCCACAGCCATTTTCAGATAGCCCTCAATGCAAAGGCTCTAGACGCAAATATTGGTGTGAGAGCTAATGAAATCAAGGAAACACTGCCTGTTGGTGAAGGGCATATTGAAGAAGGATCAGCCGAGTGGTTCTTGTGGGAGAACAACTCCATTTGGCTCACTAACTTCACACACCATCAGGCTTCCAAGCAGCTCTCAAGGAAACTCAGTTTTCACACTCTATGCTTAGTGCCCTTTGAGTGCCTTATCTATAAATGAACCTGGTAGAGCATCCCACACAAACGAATGCTCCACATGCGGGTTTCACATGCCACTAATTCCACATTCACAGGCAACTTCAGCGCCACAGCCGTTTTCAGATAGCCCTCAATGCAAAGGCTCTAGACGCAAATATTTGTGTGAGAGCTAATTCAATCAAGGAAACACTGCATGTTGGTGAAGGGCATATTGAAGAAGGATCAGCCGAGTGGTTCTTGTGGGAGAACAACTCCATTGGGCTCACTAACTTCACACACCATCAGGCTTCCAAGAAGCTCTCAAGGAAACTCAGTTTTCACATTCTATGCTTAGTGCCCTTTGAGTGCATTATCTAGGAATGAACCTGCTAGAGCATCCCACACAAACGAATGCTCCACATGCGGGTTTCACATGCCACCAACTCCACATTCACAGGCAACTTCAGCGCCACAGCCGTTTTCAGATAGCCCTCAATGCAAAGGCTCTAGACGCAAATATTGGTGTGAGAGCTAATTCAATCAAGGAAACACTGCATGTTGGTGAAGGGCATATTGAAGAAGGATCAGCCGAGTGGTTCTTGTGGGAGAACAACTCCATTTGGCTCACTAATTTCACACACCATCAGGCTTCCAAGCAGCTCTCAAGGAAACTCAGTTTTCACACTCTATGCTTAGTGCCCTTTGAGTGCCTAGGACTGAAATGAAACTGGTAGAGCATCCCACACAAACGAATGCTCCACATGCGGGTTTCACATGCCACCAATTCCACATTCACAGGCAACTTCAGCGCCACAGCCGTTTTCAGATAGCCCTCAATGCAAAGGCTCTCGACGCAAATATTGGTGTGAGAGCTAATTCAATCAATGAAACAATGCATGTTGGTGAAGGGCATATTGAAGAAGGATCAGCCGAGTGGTTCTTGTGGGAGAACAAGTCCATTGGGCTCACTAACTTCACACACCATCAGGCTTCCAAGCAGCTCTCAAGGAAACTCAGTTGTCACACTCTATGCTTAGTGCCCTTTGAGTGCATTATCTAGGAATGAACCTGGTAGAGAATCCCACACAAACGAATGCTCCACATGCGGGTTTCACATGCCACCAACTCCACATTCACAGGCAGCTTCAGCGCCACAGCCGTTTTCAGATAGCCCTCAATGCAAAGGCTCTAGACGCAAATATTGGTGTGAGAGCTAATTCAATCAAGGAAACACTGCATGTTGGTGAAGGGCATATTGAAGAAGGATCAGCCGAGTGGTTCTTGTGGGAGAACAACTCCATTTGGCTCACTAACTTCACACACCATCAGGCTTCCAAGCAGCTCTCAAGGAAACTCAGTATTCACACTCTATGCTTAGTGCCCTTTGAGAGCCTAGGACTGAAACGAAGCTTGGTGAGCATCCCACACAAACGAATGCTCCACATGCGGGTTTCACATGCCACCAACTCCACATTCACAGGCAACTTCAGTGCCACACCCGTTTTCAGATAGCCCTCAATGCAAAGGCTCTAGACGCAAATATTGGTGTGAGAGCTAATTCAATCAAGGAAACACTGCATGTTGGTGATGGGGCATATTGAAGAAGGATCAGCCGAGTGGTTCTTGTGGCAGAACAACTCCATTTGGCTCACTAACTTCACACACCATCAGGCTTCCAAGCAGCTCTCAAGGAAACTCAGTTTTCACACTCTATGCTTAGTGCCCTTTGAGTGCATTATCTAGGAATGAACCTGGTAGAGCATCCCACACAAACGAATGCTCCACATGTGGGTTTCACATGCCACCAACTCCACATTCACAGGCAACTTCAGCGCCACAGCCGTTTTCAGATAGCCCTCAATGCAAAGGCTCTAGACGCAAATATTGGTGTGAGAGCTAATTCAATCAAGGAAACACTGCATGTTGGTGAAGGGCATATTGAAGAAGGATCAGCCGAGTGGTTCTTGTGGGAGAACAACTCCATTGGGCTCACTAACTTCACACACCATCAGGCTTCCAAGCAGCTCTCAAGGAAACTCAGTTGTCACACTCTAGGCTTAGTGCCCTTTGAGTGCCTAGGACTGAAACGAAGCTTGGTGAGCATCCCACACAAACGCATGCTCCACATTCGGGTTTCACATGCCACCAACTCCACATTCACAGGCAGCTTCAGCGCCACAGCCGTTTTCAGATAGCCCTCAATGCAAAGGCTCTAGACGCAAATATTGGTGTGAGAGCTAATTCAATCAAGGAAACACTGCATGTTGGTGAAGGGCACATTGAAGAAGGATCAGCCGAGTGGTTCTTGTGGGAGAACAACTCCATTTGGCTCACTAACTTCACACACCATCAGGCTTCCAAGCAGCTCTCAAGGAAACTCAGTTGTCACACTCTATGCTTAGTGGCCTTTGAGTGCATTATCTAGGAATGAACCTGGTAGAGAAACCCACACATACGAATGCTCCACATGCGGGTTTCACATGCCACCAACTCCACATTCACAGGCAGCTTCAGCGCCACAGCCATTTTCAGATAGCCCTCAATGCAAAGGCTCTAGACGCAAATATTGGTGTGAGAGCTAATTCAATCAAGGAAACACTGCATGTTGGTGAAGGGCATATTGAAGAAGGATCAGCCGAGTGGTTCTTGTGGGAGAACAACTCCATTTGGCTCACTAACTTCACACACCATCAGGCTTCCAAGCAGCTCTCAAGGAAACTCAGTTTTCACACTCTATGCTTAGTGCCCTTTGAGAGCCTAGGACTGAAACGAAGCTTGGTGAGCATCCCACACAAACGAATGCTCCACATGCGGATTTCACATGCCACCAACTCCACATTCACAGGCAACTTCAGCGCCACAGCCGTTTTCAGATAGCCCTCAATGCAAAGGCTCTAGACGCAAATATTGGTGTGAGAGCTAATTCAATCAAGGAAACACTGCATGTTGGTGAAGGGCATATTGAAGAAGGATCAGCCGAGTGGTTCTTGTGGGAGAACAACTCCATTTGGCTCACTAACTTCACACACCATCAGGCTTCCAGGCAGCTCTCAAGGAAACTCAGTTTTCACACTCTATGCTTAGTGCCCTTTGAGAGCCTAGGACTGAAACGAAGCTTGGTGAGCATCCCACACAAACGAATGCTCCACATGCGGGTTTCACATGCCACCAACTCCACATTCACAGGCAACTTCAGCGCCTCAGCCGTTTTCAGATAGCCCTCAATGCAAAGGCTCTAGACGCAAATATTGGTGTGAGAGCTAATTCAATCAAGGAAACAATGCATGTTGGTGAAGGGCATATTGAAGAAGGATCAGCCGAGTGGTTCTTGTGGGAGAACAACTCCATTTTACTCACTAACTTCACACACCATCAGGCTTCCAAGCAGCTCTCAAGGAAACTCAGTTGTCACACTCTATGCTTAGTGCCCTTTGAGTGCATTATCTAGGAATGAACCTGGTAGAGCATCCCACACAAACGAATGCTCCACATGTGGGTTTCACATGCCACCAACTCCACATTCACAGGCAACTTCAGCGCCACAGCCGTTTTCAGATAGCCCTCAATGCAAAGGCTCTAGACGCAAATATTGGTGTGAGAGCTAATTCAATCAAGGAAACACAGCATGTTGGTGAAGGGCATATTGAAGAAGGATCAGCCGAGTGGTTCTTGTGGGAGAACAACTCCATTTGGCTCACTAACTTCACACACCATCAGGCTTCCAAGCAGCTCTCAAGGAAACTCAGTTTTCACACTCTATGCTTAGTGCCCTTTGAGTGCCTAGGACTGAAAGGAAGCTTGGTGAGCATCCCACACAAACGAATGCTCCACATGCGGGTTTCACATGCCACCAACTCCACATTCACAGGCAGCTTCAGCGCCACAGCCGTTTTCAGATAGCCCTCAATGCAAAGGCTCTAGACGCAAATATTGGTGTGAGAGCTAATGAAATCAAGGAAACACTGCCTGTTGGTGAAGGGCATATTGAAGAAGGATCAGCCGAGTGGTTCTTGTGGGAGAACAACTCCATTTGGCTCACTAACTTCACACACCATCAGGCTTCTAAGCAGCTATCAAGGAAACTCAGTTGTCACACTCTATGCTTAGTGCCCTTTGAGAGCCTAGGACTGAAAAGAAGCTTGGTGAGCATCCGACAAAAACGAATGCTTGACATGCGGGTTTCACATGCCACCAACTCCACATTCACAGGCAACTTCAGCGCCACAGCCGTTTTCAGATAGCCCTCAATGCAAAGGCTCTAGACACAAATATTGGTGTGAGAGCTAATTCAATCAAGGAAACACTGCATGTTGGTGAAGGGCATATTGAAGAAGGATCAGCCGAGTGGTTCTTGTGGGAGAACAACTCCATTTGGCTCACTAACTTCACACACCATCAGGCTTCCAAGCAGCTCTCAAGGAAACTCAGTTGTCACACTCTATGCTTAGTGCCCTTTGAGTGCTTAGGACTGAGATGAAGCTTATTGAGCATCCCACACAAACGAATGCTCCATATGCGGGTTTCACATGCCACCAACTCCACATTCACAGGCAACTTCAGCGCCACAGCCATTTTCAGATAGCCCTCAATGCAAAGGCTCTAGACGCAAATATTGGTGTGAGAGCTAATGAAATCAAGGAAACACTGCCTGTTGGTGAAGGGCATATTGAAGAAGGATCAGCCGAGTGGTTCTTGTGGGAGAACAACTCCATTTGGCTCACTAACTTCACACACCATCAGGCTTCCAAGCAGCTCTCAAGGAAACTCAGTTTTCACACTCTATGCTTAGTGCCCTTTGAGTGCCTTATCTATAAATGAACCTGGTAGAGCATCCCACACAAACGAATGCTCCACATGCGGGTTTCACATGCCACTAATTCCACATTCACAGGCAACTTCAGCGCCACAGCCGTTTTCAGATAGCCCTCAATGCAAAGGCTCTAGACGCAAATATTTGTGTGAGAGCTAATTCAATCAAGGAAACACTGCATGTTGGTGAAGGGCATATTGAAGAAGGATCAGCCGAGTGGTTCTTGTGGGAGAACAACTCCATTGGGCTCACTAACTTCACACACCATCAGGCTTCCAAGAAGCTCTCAAGGAAACTCAGTTTTCACATTCTATGCTTAGTGCCCTTTGAGTGCATTATCTAGGAATGAACCTGCTAGAGCATCCCACACAAACGAATGCTCCACATGCGGGTTTCACATGCCACCAACTCCACATTCACAGGCAACTTCAGCGCCACAGCCGTTTTCAGATAGCCCTCAATGCAAAGGCTCTAGACGCAAATATTGGTGTGAGAGCTAATTCAATCAAGGAAACAATGCATGTTGGTGAAAGGATGTTGAAGAAGGATCAGCCGAGTGGTTCTTGTGGGAGAACAACTCCATTTGGCTCACTAACTTCACACACCATCAGGCTTCCAAGCAGCTCTCAAGAAACTCAGGTTTCACACTCAATGCTTAGTGCACTTTGAGTGCATTATCTAGGAATGAACCTGGTAGAGCATCCCACAGAAACGAATGCTCCACATGCGGGTTTCACATGCCACCAACTCCACATTCACAGGCAACTTCAGCGCCACAGCCGTTTTCAGATAGCCCTCAATGCAAAGGCTCTAGACGCAAATATTGGTGTGAGAGCTAATTCAATCAAGGAAACACTGCATGTTGGTGAAGGGCATATTGAAGAAGGATCAGCCGAGTGGTTCTTGTGGCAGAACAACTCCATTTGGCTCACTAACTTCACACACCATCAGGCTTCCAAGCAGCTCTCAAGGAATCTCAGTTTTCACACTCTATGCTTAGTGCCCTTTGAGTGCTAAGGACTGAAATGAAGCTTGGTGAGCATCCCACACAAACGAATGCTCCACATGCGGGTTTCACATGCCACCAACTCCACATTCACAGGCAACTTCAGCGCCACAGCCGTTTTCAGATAGCCCTCAATGCAAAGGCTCTAGACGCAAATATTGGTGTGAGAGCTAATTCAATCAAGGAAACAGTGCATGTTGGTGAAGGGCATATTGAAGAAGGATCAGCCGAGTGGTTCTTGTGGGAGAACAACTCCATTTGGCTCACTAACTTCACACACCATCAGGCTTCCAAGCAGCTCTCAAGGAAACTCAGTTGTCACACTCTATGCTTAGTGCCCTTTGAGTGCATTATCTAGGAATGAACCTGGTAGAGCATCCCACACAAACGAATGCTCCACATGTGGGTTTCACATGCCACCAACTCCACATTCACAGGCAACTTCAGCGCCACAGCCGTTTTCAGATAGCCCTCAATGCAAAGGCTCTAGACACAAATATTGGTGTGAGAGCTAATTCAATCAAGGAAACAATGCATGTTGGTGAAGGGCATATTGAAGAAGGATCAGCCGAATGGTTCTTGTGGGAGAACAACTCCATTGGGCTCACTAACTTCACACACCATCAGGCTTCCAAGCAGCTCTCAAGGAAACTCAGTTGTCACACTCTATGCTTAGTGGCCTTTGAGTGCATTATCTAGGAATGAACCTGGTAGAGAAACCCACACATACGAATGCTCCACATGCGGGTTTCACATGCCACCAACTCCACATTCACAGGCAGCTTCAGCGCCACAGCCATTTTCAGATAGCCCTCAATGCAAAGGCTCTAGACGCAAATATTGGTGTGAGAGCTAATTCAGTCAAGGAAACACTGCATGTTGGTGAAGGGCATATTGAAGAAGGATCAGCCGAGTGGTTCTTGTGGGAGAACAACTCCATTTGGCTCACTAACTTCACACACCATCAGGCTTCCAAGCAGCTCTCAAGGAAACTCAGTTTTCACACTCTATGCTTAGTGCCCTTTGAGAGCCTAGGACTGAAACGAAGCTTGGTGAGCATCCCACACAAACGAATGCTCCACATGCGGGTTTCACATGCCACCAACTCCACATTCACAGGCAACTTCAGCGCCACAGCCGTTTTCAGATAGCCCTCAATGCAAAGGCTCTAGACGCAAATATTGGTGTGAGAGCTAATTCAATCAAGGAAACACTGCATGTTGGTGAAGGGCATATTGAAGAAGGATCAGCCGAGTGGTTCTTGTGGGAGAACAACTCCATTGGGCTCACTAACTTCACACACCATCAGGCTTCCAGGCAGCTCTCAAGGAAACTCAGTTTTCACACTCTATGCTTAGTGCTCTTTGAGAGCCTAGGACTGAAACGAAGCTTGGTGAGCATCCCACACAAACGAATGCTCCACATGCGGGTTTCACATGCCACCAACTCCACATTCACAGGCAACTTCAGCGCCACAGCCGTTTTCAGATATCCCTCAATGCAAAGGCTCTAGACGCAAATATTGGTGTGAGAGCTAATTCAATCAAGGAAACACTGCATGTTGGTGAAGGGCATATTGAAGAAGGATCAGCCGAGTGGTTCTTATGGGAGAACAACTCCATTTGGCTCACTAACTTCACACACCATCAGGCTTCCAAGCAGCTCTCAAGGAAACTCACTTTTCACACTCTATGCTTAGTGCCCTTTGAGTGCCTAGGACTGAAATGAAGCTTGGTGAGCATCCCACACAAACGCATGCTCCACATGCGGGTTTCACATGCCACCAACTCCACATTCACAGGCAACTTCAGCGCCACAGCCATTTTCAGATAGCCCTCAATGCAAAGGCTCTAGACGCAAATATTGGTGTGAGAGCTAAATCAATCAAGGAAACACTGCATGTTGGTGAAGGGCATATTGAAGAAGGATCAGCCGAGTGGTTCTTGTGGGAGAACAACTCCATTTGGCTCACTAACTTCACACACCATCAGGCTTCCAAGAAGCTCTCAAGGAAACTCAGTTGTCACATTCTATGCTTAGTGCCCTTTGAGTGCATTATCTAGGAATGAACCTGGTAGAGCATCCCACAGAAACGAATGCTCCACATGCGGGTTTCACATGCCACCAACTCCACATTCACAGGCAACTTCAGCGCCACAGGCGTTTTCAGATAGCCCTCAATGCAAAGGCTCTAGACGCAAATATTGGTGTGAGAGCTAATTCAATCAAGGAAACACTGCATGTTGGTGAAGGGCATATTGAAGAAGGTTCAGCCGAGTGGTTCTTGTGGGAGAACAACTCCATTTGGCTCACTAACTTCACACACCATCAGGCTTCCAAGCAGCTCTCAAGGAAACTCATTTGTCACACTCAATGCTTAGTGCCCTTTGAGTGCATTATCTAGGAATGAACCTGGTAGAGCATCCCACAGAAACGAATGCTCCACATGCGGGTTTCACATGCCACCAACTCCACATTCACAGGCACTGCAGCGCCACAGCCGTTTTCAGATAGCCCTCAATGCAAAGGCTCTAGACGCAAATATTGGTGTGAGAGCTAATTCAATCAAGGAAACACTGCATGTTGGTGAAGGGCATATTGAAGAAGGATCAGCCGAGTGGTTCTTGTGGGAGAACAACTCCATTTGGCTCACTAACTTCACACACCATCAGGCTTCCAAGCAGCTCTCAAGGAAACTCACTTTTCACACTCTATGCTTAGTGCCCTTTGAGTGCCTAGGACTGAAATGAAGCTTGGTGAGCATCCCACACAAACGAATGCTCCACATGCGGGTTTCACATGCCACCAACTCCACATTCACAGGCAACTGCAGCGCCACAGCCGTTTTCAGATAGCCCTCAATGCAAAGGCTCTAGACGCAAATATTGGTGTGAGAGCTAATTCAATCAAGGAAACACTGCATGTTGGTGAAGGGCATATTGAAGAAGAATCAGCCGAGTGGTTCTTGTGGCAGAACAACTCCATTTGGCTCACTAACTTCACACACCATCAGGCTTCCAAGCAGCTCTCAAGGAAACTCACTTTTCACACTCTATGCTTAGTGCCCTTTGAGTGCCTAGGACTGAAATGAAGCTTGGTGAGCATCCCACACAAACGAATGCTCCACATGCGGGTTTCACATGCCACCAACTCCACATTCAAAGGCAACTTCAGCGCCAGAGCCGTTTTCAGATAGCCCTCAATGCAAAGGCTCTAGACGCACATATTGGTGTGAGAGCTAATTCAATCAAGGAAACACTGCATGTTGGTGAAGGGCATATTTAAGAAGGATCAGCCGAGTGGTTCTTGTGGGAGAACAACTCCATTTGGCTCTCTAACTTCACACACCATCAGGCTTCCAAGCAGCTCTCAAGGAAACTCAGTTTTCACACTCTATGCTTAGTGCCCTTTGAGTGCCTAGGAATGAAATGAAGCTTGGTGAGCATCCCACACAAACGAATGCTCCACATGCGGGTTTCACATGCCACTAACTCCACATTCACAGGCAACTTCAGCGCCACAGCCGTTTTCAGATAGCCCTCAATGCAAAGGCTCTAGACGCAAATATTGGTGTGAGAGCTAATTCAATCAAGGAAACACTGCATGTTGGTGAAGGGCATATTGAAGAAGGATCAGCCGAGTGGTTCTTGTGGGAGAACAACTCCATTTGGCTCACTAACTTCACACACCATCAGGCTTCCAGGCAGCTCTCAAGGAAACTCATTTGTCACACTCTATGCTTAGTGCCCTTTGAGAGCCTAGGACTGAAACGAAGCTTGGTGAGCATCCCACACAAACGAATGCTCCACATGCGGGTTTCACATGCCACCAACTCCACATTCACAGGCAACTTCAGCGCCACAGCCGTTTTCAGATAGCCCTCAATGCAAAGGCTCTAGACGCAAATATTGGTGTGAGAGCTAATTCAATCAAGGAAACAGTGCATGTTGGTGAAGGGCATATTGAAGAAGGATCAGCCGAGTGGTTCTTGTGGGAGAACAACTCCATTTTACTCACTAACCTCACACACCATCAGGCTTCCAAGCAGCTCTCAAGGAAACTCAGTTGTCACACTCTAGGATTAGTGCCTTTTGAGTGCCTTATCTAGGAATGAACCTGGTAGAGCATCCCACACAAACGAATGCTCCAAATGTGGGTTTCACATGCCACCAACTCCACATTCACAGGCAACTTCAGCGCCACAGCCGTTTTCAGATTGCCCTCAATGCAAAGGCTCTATACGCAAATATTTGTGTGAGAGCTAATTCAATCAAGGAAACACTGCATGTTGGTGAAGGGCATATTGAAGAAGGATCAGCCGAGTGGTTCTTGTGGGAGAACAACTCCATTTGGCTCACTAACTTCACACACCATCAGGCTTCCAAGCAGCTCTCAAGGAAACTCAGTTGTCACACTCTAGGCTTAGTGCCCTTTGAGTGCCTAGGACTGAAACGAAGCTTGGTGAGCATCCCACACAAACGCATGCTCCACATGCGGGTTTCACATGCCACCAACTCCACATACACAGGCAGCTTCAGCGCCACAGCCGTTTTCAGATAGCCCTCAATGCAAAGGCTCTAGACGCAAATATTGGTGTGAGAGCTAATTCAATCAAGGAAACACTGCATGTTGGTGAAGGGCATATTGAAGAAGGATCAGCCGAGTGGTTCTTGTGGGAGAACAACTCCATTTTACTCACTAACTTCACACACCATCAGGCTTCCAAGCAGCTCTCAAGGAAACTCAGTTGTCACACTCTATGCTTAGTGCCCTTTGAGTGCATTATCTAGGAATGAACCTGGTAGAGCATCCCACACAAACGAATGCTCCACATGCGGGTTTCACATGCCACCAACTCCACATTCACAGGCAACTTCAGCGCCACAGCCGTTTTCAGATAGCCCTCAATGAAAAGGCTCTAGACGCAAATATTGGTGTGAGAGCTAATTCAATCAAGGAAACACTGCATGTTGGTGAAGGGCATATTGAAGAAGGATCAGCCGAGTGGTTCTTGTGGGAGAACAACTCCATTTGGCTCTCTAACTTCACACACCATCAGGCTTCCAAGCAGCTCTCAAGGAAACTCAGTTGTCACACTCTATGCTTAGTGCCCTTTGAGTGCATTATCTAGGAATGAACCTGGTAGAGCATCCCACACAAACGAATGCTCCACATGCGGGTTTCACATGCCACCAACTCCACATTCACAGGCAACTTCAGCGCCACAGCCGTTTTCAGATAGCCCTCAATGCAAAGGCTCTATACGCAAATATTGGTGTGAGAGCTAATTCAATCAAGGAAACAGTGCATGTTGGTGAAGGGCATATTGAAGAAGGATCAGCCGAGTGGTTCTTGTGGGAGAACAACTCCATTTGGCTCACTAACTTCACACACCATCAGGCTTCCAGGCAGCTCTCAAGGAAACTCATTTGTCACACTCTATGCTTAGTGCCCTTTGAGAGCCTAGGACTGAAACGAAGCTTGGTGAGCATCCCACACAAACGAATGCTCCACATGCGGGTTTCATATGCCACCAACTCGACATTCACAGGCAACTTCAGCGCCACAGCCGTTTTCAGATAGCCCTCAATGCAAAGGCTCTAGACGCAAATATTGGTGTGAGAGCTAATTCAATCAAGGAAACACTGCATGTTGGTGAAGGGCATATTGAAGAAGGATCAGCCGAGTGGTTCTTGTGGGAGAACAACTCCATTTTACTCACTAACTTCACACACCATCAGGCTTCCAAGCAGCTCTCAAGGAAACTCAGTTGTCACACTCTATGCTTAGTGCCCTTTGAGTGCATTATCTAGGAATGAACCTGGTAGAGCATCCCACACAAACGAATGCTCCACATGTGGGTTTCACATGCCACCAACTCCATATTCACAGGCAACTTCAGCGCCACAGCCGTTTTCAGATAGCCCTCAATGCAAAGGCTCTAGACGCAAATATTGGTGTGAGAGCTAATTCAATCAAGGAAACAATGCATGTTGGTGAAGGGCATATTGAAGAAGGATCAGCCGAGTGGTTCTTGTGGGAGAACAACTCCATTTGGCTCACTAACTTCACACACCATCAGGCTTCCAAGCAGCTCTCAAGGAAACTCAGTTTTCACACTCTATGCTTAGTGCCCTTTGAGAGCCTAGGACTGAAACGAAGCTTGGTGAGCATCCGAAACAAACGAATGCTCCACATGCGGGTTTCACATGCCACCAACTCCACATTCACAGGCAACTTCAGCGCCACAGCCGTTTTCAGATAGCCCTCAATGCAAAGGCTCTAGACGCAAATATTGGTGTGAGAGCTAATTCAATCAAGGAAACACTGCATGTTGGTGAAGGGCATATTGAAGAAGGATCAGCCGAGTGGTTCTTGTGGGAGAACAACTCCATTTGGCTCACTAACTTCACACACCATCAGGCTTCCAGGCAGCTCTCAAGGAAACTCATTTGTCACACTCTATGCTTAGTGCCCTTTGAGAGCCTAGGACTGAAACGAAGCTTGGTGAGCATCCCACACAAACGAATGCTCCACATGCGGGTTTCACATGCCACCAACTCCACATTCACAGGCAACTTCAGCGCCACAGCCGTTTTCAGATAGCCCTCAATGCAAAGGCTCTAGACGCAAATATTGGTGTGAGAGCTAATTCAATCAAGGAAACAGTTCATGTTGGTGAAGGGCATATTGAAGAAGGATCAGCCGAGTGGTTCTTGTGGGAGAACAACTCCATTTTACTCACTAACTTCACACACCATCAGGCTTCCAAGCAGCTCTCAAGGAAACTCAGTTGTCACACTCTAGGATTAGTGCCTTTTGAGTGCCTTATCTAGGAATGAACCTGGTAGAGCATCCCACACAAACGAATGCTCCAAATGTGGGTTTCACATGCCACCAACTCCACATTCACAGGCAACTTCAGCGCCACAGCCGTTTTCAGATAGCCCTCAATGCAAAGGCTCTATACGCAAATATTTGTGTGAGAGCTAATTCAATCAAGGAAACACTGCATGTTGGTGAAGGGCATATTGAAGAAGGATCAGCCGAGTGGTTCTTGTGGGAGAACAACTCCATTTGGCTCACTAACTTCACACCATCAGGCTTCCAAGCAGCTCTCAAGGAAACTCAGTTGTCACACTCTAGGCTTAGTGCCCTTTGAGTGCCTAGGACTGAAACGAAGCTTGGTGAGCATCCCACACAAACGCATGCTCCACATGCGGGTTTCACATGCCACCAACTCCACATTCACAGGCAGCTTCAGCGCCACAGCCGTTTTCAGATAGCCCTCAATGCAAAGGCTCTAGACGCAAATATTGGTGTGAGAGCTAATTCAATCAAGGAAACACTGCATGTTGGTGAAGGGCATATTGAAGAAGGATCAGCCGAGTGGTTCTTGTGGGAGAACAACTCCATTTTACTCACTAACTTCACACACCATCAGGCTTCCAAGCAGCTCTCAAGGAAACTCAGTTGTCACACTCTATGCTTAGTGCCCTTTGAGTGCATTATCTAGGAATGAACCTGGTAGAGCATCCCACACAAACGAATGCTCCACATGCGGGTTTCACATGCCACCAACTCCACATTCACAGGCAACTTCAGCGCCACAGCCGTTTTCAGATAGCCCTCAATGAAAAGGCTCTAGACGCAAATATTGGTGTGAGAGCTAATTCAATCAAGGAAACACTGCATGTTGGTGAAGGGCATATTGAAGAAGGATCAGCCGAGTGGTTCTTGTGGGAGAACAACTCCATTTGGCTCACTAACTTCACACACCATCAGGCTTCCAAGCAGCTCTCAAGGAAACTCAGTTGTCACACTCTATGCTTAGTGTCCTTTGAGTGCATTATCTAGGAATGAACCTGGTAGAGCATCCCACACAAACAAATGCTCCACATGCGGGTTTCACATGCCACCAACTCCACATTCACAGGCAGCTTCAGCGCCACAGCCGTTTTCAGATAGCCCTCAATGCAAAGGCTCTAGACGCAAATATTGGTGTGAGAGCTAATTCAATCCAGGAAACACTGCATGTTGGTGAAGGGCATATTGAAGAAGGATCAGCCGAGTGGTTCTTGTGGGAGAACAACTCCATTTGGCTCACTAACTTCACACACCATCAGGCTTCCAAGCAGCTCTCAAGGAAACTCAGTATTCACACTCTATGCTTAGTGCCCTTTGAGAGCCTAGGACTGAAACGAAGCTTGGTGAGCATCCCACACAAACGAATGCTCCACATGCGGGTTTCACATGCCACCAACTCCACATTCACAGGCAACTTCAGCGCCACAGCCGTTTTCAGATAGCCCTCAATGCAAAGGCTCTAGACGCAAATATTGGTGTGAGAGCTAATTCAATCAAGGAAACACTGCATGTTGGTGAAGGGCATATTGAAGAAGGATCAGCCGAGTGGTTCTTGTGGGAGAACAACTCCATTTGGCTCACTAACTTCACACACCATCAGGCTTCTAAGCAGCTATCAAGGAAACTCAGTTTTCACACTCTATGCTTAGTGCCCTTTGAGTGCATTATCTAGGAAAGAACCTGGTAGAGCATCCCACACAAACGAATGCTCCACATGCGGGTTTCACATGTCACCAACTCCACATTCACAGGCAGCTTCAGCGCCACAGCCGTTTTCAGATAGCCCTCAATGCAAAGGCTCTAGACGCAAATATTGGTGTGAGAGCTAATTCAATCAAGGAAACACTGCATGTTGGTGAAGGGCACATTGAAGAAGGATCAGCCGAGTGGTTCTTGTGGGAGAACAACTCCATTGTGCTCACTAACTTCACACACCATCAGGCTTCCAAGCAGCTCTCAAGGAAACTCAGTTTTCACACTCTAGGCTTAGTGCCCTTTGAGTGCCTAGGACTGAAACGAAGCTTGGTGAGCATCCCACACAAACGCATGCTCCACATGCGGGTTTCACATGCCACCCACTCCACATTCACAGGCAACTTCAGCGCCACAGCCGTTTTCAGATAGCCCTCAATGCAAAGGCTCTAGACGCAAATATTGGTGTGAGAGCTAATTCAATCAAGGAAACACTGCATGTTGGTGAAGGGCACATTGAAGAAGGATCAGCCGAGTGGTTCTTGTGGGAGAACAACTCCATTTGGCTCACTAACTTCACACACCATCAGCCTTCCAAGCAGCTCTCAAGGAAACTCAGTTTTCACACTCTATGCTTAGTGCCCTTTGAGTGCCTTATCTAGAAATGAACCTGGTAGAGCATCCCACACAAACGAATGCTCCACATGCGGGTTTCACATGCCACCAACTCCACATTCACAGGCAACTTCAGTGCCACAGCCGTTTTCAAATAGCCGTCAATGCAAAGGCTCTAGACGCAAATATTGGTGTGAGAGCTAATTCAATCAAGGAAACACTGCATGTTGGTGAAGGGCATATTGAAGAAGGATCAGCCGAGTGGTTCTTGTGGGAGAACAACTCCATTTGGCTCACTAACTTCACACACCATCAGGCTTCCAAGCAGCTCTCAAGGAAACTCAGGTTTCACACTCTATGCTTAGTGCCCTTTGAGTGCCTAGGATTGAAATGAAACTGGGTGAGCATCCCACACAAACGAATGCTCCACATGTGGGTTTCCCATGCCACCAACTCCACATTCACAGGCAACATCAGCGCCACAGCCGTTTTCAGATAGCCCTCAATGCAAAGGCTCTAGACGCAAATATTGGTGTGAGAGCTAATTCAATCAAGGAAACACTGCATGTTGGTGAAGGGCATATTGAAGAAGGATCAGCCGAGTGGTTCTTGTGGGAGAACAACTCCATTTTACTCACTAACTTCACACACCATCAGGCTTCCAAGCAGCTCACAAGGAAACTCAGTTGTCACACTCTATGCTTCGTGCCCTTTGAGTGCATTATCTAGGAATGAACCTGGTAGAGCATCCCACACAAACGAATGCTCCACATGTGGGTTTCACATGCCACCAACTCCATATTCACAGGCAACTTCAGCGCCACAGCCGTTTTCAGATAGCCCTCAATGCAAAGGCTCTAGACGCAAATATTGGTGTGAGAGCTAATTCAATCAAGGAAACACTGCATGTTGGTGAAGGGCATTTTGAAGAAGGATCAGCCGAGTGGTTCTTGTGGCAGAACAACTCCATTTGGCTCACTAACTTCACACACCATCAGGCTTCCAAGCAGCTCTCAAGGAAACTCAGTTGTCACACTCTAGGCTTAGTGCCCTTTGAGTGCCTAGGACTGAAACGAAGCTTGGTGAGCATCCCACACAAACGCATGCTCCACATTCGGGTTTCACATGCCACCAACTCCACATTCACAGGCAGCTTCAGCGTCACAGCCGTTTTCAGATAGCCCTCAATGCAAAGGCTCTAGACGCAAATATTGGTGTGAGAGCTAATTCAATCAAGGAAACACTGCATGTTGGTGAAGGGCACATTGAAGAAGGATCAGCCGAGTGGTTCTTGTGGGAGAACGACTCCATTTGGCTCACTAACTTCACACACCATCAGGCTTCCAAGCAGCTCTCAAGGAAACTCAGTATTCACACTCTATGCTTAGTGCCCTTTGAGTGCCTTATCTAGGAATGAACCTGGTAGAGCATCCCACACAAACGAATGCTCCACATGCGGGTTTCACATGCCACCAACTCCACATTCACAGGCAACTTCAGCGCCACAGCCGTTTTCAGATAGCCCTCAATGCAAAGGCTCTAGACGCAAATATTTGTGTGAGAGCTAATTCAATCAAGGAAACACTGCATGTTGGTGAAGGGCATATTGAAGAAGGATCAGCCGAGTGGTTCTTGTGGGAGAACAACTCCATTGTGCTCACTAACTTCACACACCATCAGGCTTCCAAGCAGCTCTCAAGGAAACTCAGTTGTCACACTCTAGGCTTAGTGCCCTTTGAGTGCCTAGGACTGAAATGAAACTGGGTGAGCATCCCACACAAACGAATGCTCCACATGCGGGTTTCACATGCCACCAACTCCACATTCACAGGCAACTTCAGCGCCACAGCCGTTTTCAGATAGCCCTCAATGCAAAGGCTCTAGACGCAAATATTGGTGTGAGAGCTAATTCAATCAAGGAAACACTGCATGTTGGTGAAGGGCATATTGAAGAAGGATCACCCGAGTGGTTCTTGTGGGAGAACAACTCCATTTGGCTAACTAACTTCACACACCATCAGGCTTCTAAGCAGCTATCAAGGAAACTCAGTTGTCACACTCTATGCTTAGTGCTCTTTGAGAGCCTAGGACTGAAAAGAAGCTTGGTGAGCATCAGACACAAACGAATGCTCCACATGCGGGTTTCACATGCCACCAACTCCACATTCACTCGCAACTTCAGCGCCACAGCCGTTTTCAGATAGCCCTCAATGCAAAGGCTCTAGACGCAAATATTGGTGTGAGAGCTAATTCAATCAAGGAAACACTGCATGTTGGTGAAGGGCATATTGAAGAAGGATCAGCCGAGTGGTTCTTGTGGGAGAACAACTCCATTTGGCTCACTAACTTCACACACCATCAGGCTTCCAAGCAGCTCTCAAGGAAACTCAGTTGTCACACTCTATGCTTAGTGTCCTTTGAGTGCATTATCTAGGAATGAACCTGGTAGAGCATCCCACACAAACGAATGCTCCACATGCGGGTTTCACATGCCACCAACTCCACATTCACAGGCAGCTTCAGCGCCACAGCCGTTTTCAGATAGCCCTCAATGCAAAGGCTCTAGACGCAAATATTGGTGTGAGAGCTAATTCAATCAAGGAAACACTGCATGTTGGTGAAGGGCATATTGAAGAAGGATCAGCCGAGTGGTTCTTGTGGGAGAACAACTCCATTTGGCTCACTAGCTTCACACACCATCAGGCTTCCAAGCAGCTCTCAAGAAAACTCAGTTTTCACACTCTATGCTTAGTGCCCTTTGAGTGCTTAGGACTGAAATGAAGCTTATTGAGCATCAGACACAAACTAATGCTCCACATGAGGGTTTCACATGCCACCAACTCCACATTCAAAGGCAACTTCAGCGCCACAGCCGTTTTCAGATAGCCCTCAATGCAAAGGCTCTAGACGCAAATATTGGTGTGAGAGCTAATTCAATCAAGGAAACACTGCATGTTGGTGAAGGGCATATTGAAGAAGGATCAGCCGAGTGGTTCTTGTGGGAGAACAACTCCATTTGGCTCACTAACTTCACACACCATCAGGCTTCTAAGCAGCTATCAAGGAAACTCAGTTTTCACACTCTAGGCTTAGTGCCCTTTGAGTGCCTTATCTAGGAATGAACCTGGTAGAGCATCCCACACAAACGAATGCTCCACATGCGGGTTTCACATGCCACCAACTCCACATTCACAGGCAGCTTCAGCCCACAGCCGTTTTCAGATAGCCCTCAATGCAAAGGCTCTAGACGCAAATATTGGTGTGAGAGCTAATTCAATCAAGGAAACACTGCATGTTGGTGAAGGGCATATTGAAGAAGGATCAGCCGAGTGGTTCTTGTGGGAGAATAACACCATTTGGCTCACTAACTTCACACACCATCAGGCTTCCAAGCAGCTCTCAAGGAAACTCAGTTTTCACACTCTATGCTTAGTGCCCTTTGAGCCTAGGACTGAAACGAAGCTTGGTGAGCATCCCACACAAACGAATGCTCCACATGCGGGTTTCACATGCCACCAACTCCACATTCACATGCAACTTCAGTGCCACAGCCGTTTTCAGATAGCCCTCAATGCAAAGGCTCTAGACGCAAATATTGGTGTGAGAGCTAATTCAATCAAGGAAACACTGCATGTTGGTGACGGGCATATTGAAGAAGGATCAGCCGAGTGGTTCTTGTGGGAGAACAACTCCATTTGGCTCACTAACTTCACACACCATCAGGCTTCCAAGCAGCTCTCAAGGAAACTCAGTTGTCACACTCTATGCTTAGTGTCCTTTGAGTGCATTATCTAGGAATGAACCTGGTAGAGCATCCCACACAAACGAATGCTCCACATGCGGGTTTCACATGCCACCAACTCCACATTCACAGGCAGCTTCAGCGCCACAGCCGTTTTCAGATAGCCCTCAATGCAAAGGCTCTAGACGCAAATATTGGTGTGAGAGCTAATTCAATCAAGGAAACACTGCATGTTGGTGAAGGGCATATTGAAGAAGGATCAGCCGAGTGGTTCTTGTGGGAGAACAACTCCATTTGGCTCACTAGCTTCACACACCATCAGGCTTCCAAGCAGCTCTCAAGAAAACTCAGTTTTCACACTCTATGCTTAGTGCCCTTTGAGTGCTTAGGACTGAAATGAAGCTTATTGAGCATCAGACACAAACTAATGCTCCACATGAGGGTTTCACATGCCACCAACTCCACATTCAAAGGCAACTTCAGCGCCACAGCCGTTTTCAGATAGCCCTCAATGCAAAGGCTCTAGACGCAAATATTGGTGTGAGAGCTAATTCAATCAAGGAAACACTGCATGTTGGTGAAGGGCATATTGAAGAAGGATCAGCCGAGTGGTTCTTGTGGGAGAACAACTCCATTTGGCTCACTAACTTCACACACCATCAGGCTTCTAAGCAGCTATCAAGGAAACTCAGTTTTCACACTCTAGGCTTAGTGCCCTTTGAGTGCATTATCTAGGAATGAACCTGGTAGAGCATCCCACACAAACGAATGCTCCACATGCGGGTTTCACATGCCACCAACTCCACATTCACAGGCAGCTTCAGCCCACAGCCGTTTTCAGATAGCCCTCAATGCAAAGGCTCTAGACGCAAATATTGGTGTGAGAGCTAATTCAATCAAGGAAACACTGCATGTTGGTGAAGGGCATATTGAAGAAGGATCAGCCGAGTGGTTCTTGTGGGAGAATAACACCATTTGGCTCACTAACTTCACACACCATCAGGCTTCCAAGCAGCTCTCAAGGAAACTCAGTTTTCACACTCTATGCTTAGTGCCCTTTGAGCCTAGGACTGAAACGAAGCTTGGTGAGCATCCCACACAAACGAATGCTCCACATGCGGGTTTCACATGCCACCAACTCCACATTCACATGCAACTTCAGTGCCACAGCCGTTTTCAGATAGCCCTCAATGCAAAGGCTCTAGACGCAAATATTGGTGTGAGAGCTAATTCAATCAAGGAAACACTGCATGTTGGTGACGGGCATATTGAAGAAGGATCAGCCGAGTGGTTCTTGTGGGAGAACAACTCCATTGGGCTCACTAACTTCACACACCATCAGGCTTCCAAGCAGCTCTTAAGGAAACTCAGTTTTCACACTCTATGCTTAGTGCCCTTTGAGAGCCTAGGACTGAAACGAAGCTTGGTGAGCATCCACACAAACGAATGCTCCACATGCGGGTTTCACATGCCACCAACTCCACATTCACAGGCAACTTCAGCGCCACAGCCGTTTTCAGATAGCCCTCAATGCAAAGGCTCTAGACGCAAATATTGGTGTGAGAGCTAATTCAATCAAGGAAACACTGCATGTTGGTGAAGGGCACATTGAAGAAGGATCAGCCGAGTGGTTCTTGTGGGAGAACAACTCCATTGGGCTCACTAACTTCACACACCATCAGGCTTCCAAGCAGCTCTCAAGGAAACTCAGTTTTCACACTCTAGGCTTAGTGCCCTTTGAGTGCCTAGGACTGAAACGAAGCTTGGTGAGCATCCCACACAAACGCATGCTCCACATGCGGGTTTCACATGCCACCCACTCCACATTCACAA
>NW_026696195.1:0-52938 GCF_030435755.1 Ochotona princeps | reverse complement strand
TGGGATGCTCTACCAGGTTCATTCCTAGATAATGCCCTCAAAGGGCACTAAGCATAGAGTGTGAAAACTGAGTTTCCCTGAGAGCTGCTTGGAAGCCTGATGGTGTGTGAAGTTAGTGAGCCAAATGGAGTTGTTCTCCCACAAGAACCACTCGGCTGATCCTTCTTCAATATGCCCTTCGCCAACATGCAGTGTTTCCTTGATTGAATTAGCTCTCACACCAATATTTGCGTCTAGAGCCTTTGCATTGAGGGCTATCTGAAAACGGCTGTGGCGCTGAAGTTGCCAGTGAATGTGCAGTTGGTGGCATGTGATACCCGCATGTGGAGCATTCGTTTGTGTGGGATGCTCTACCAGGTTCATTCCTAGATAATGCACTCAAAGGGCACTAAGCATAGAGTGTGAAAACTGAGTTTCCCTGAGAGCTGCTTGGAAGCCTGATGGTGTGTGAAGTTAGTGAGCCAAATGGAGTTGTTCTCCCACAAGAACCACTCGGCTGATCCTTCTTCAGTATGCCCTTCACCAACATGCAGTGTTTCCTTGATTGAATTAGCTCTCACACCAATATTTGCGTCTAGAGCCTTTGCATTGAGGGCTATCTGAAAACGGCTGTGGCGCTGAAGTTGCCTGTGAATGTGGAGTTGGTGGCATGTGAAACCCACATGTGGAGCATTCGTTTGTGTGGGATGCTCTACCAGGTTCATTCCTAGATAATGCACTCAAAGGGCACTAAGCATAGAGTGTGAAAACTGAGTTTCCCTGAGAGCTGCTTGGAAGCCTGATGGTGTGTGAAGTTAGTGAGCCAAATGGAGTTGTTCTCCCACAAGAACCACTCGGCTGATCCTTCTTCAGTATGCCCTTCACCAACATGCAGTGTTTCCTTGATTGAATTAGCTCTCACACCAGTATTTGCGTCTAGAGCCTTTGCAATGAGGGCTATCTGAAAACGGCTGTGGCGCTGAAGTTGCCTGAGAATGTGGAGTTGTTGGCATGTGAAACCCGCATGTGGAGCATTCGTTTGTGTGGGATGCTCACCAAGCTTCATTTTAGTCCTAGGCCCTCAAAGGGCACTAAGCATAGAGTGTGAAAACTGAGTTTCCCTGAGAGCTGCTTGGAAGCCTGATGGTGTGTGAAGTTAGTGAGCCAAATGGAGTTGTTTTCCACAAGAACCACTCGGCTGATCCTTCTTCAATATGCCCTTCACCAACATGCAGTGTTTCCTTGATTGAATTATCTCTCACACCAATATTTGCGTCTAGAGCCTTTGCATTGAGGGCTATCTGAAAACGGCTGTGGCGCTGAAGTTGCCTGTGAATGTGGAGTTGGTGCATGTGAAAACCCGCAAGTGGAGCATTCGTTTGTGTGGGATGCTCTACCAGGTTCATTCCTAGATAATGCCCTCAAAGGGCACTAAGCATAGAGTGTGAAAACTGAGTTTCCCTGAGAGCTGCTTGGAAGCCTGATGGTGTGTGAAGTTAGTGAGCCAAATGGAGTTGTTCTCCCACAAGAACCACTCGGCTGATCCTTCTTCAATATGCCCTTCGCCAACATGCAGTGTTTCCTTGATTGAATTAGCTCTCACACCAATATTTGCGTCTAGAGCCTTTGCATTGAGGGCTATCTGAAAACGGCTGTGGCGCTAAAGTTGCCAGTGAATGTGCAGTTGGTGGCATGTGAACCCGCATGTAGAGCATTCGTTTGTGTGGGATGCTCTACCAGGTTCATTCCTAGATAATGCACTCAAAGGGCACTAAGCATAGAGTGTGAAAACTGAGTTTCCCTGAGAGCTGCTTGGAAGCCTGATGGTGTGTGAAGTTAGTGAGCCAAATGGAGTTGTTCTCCCACAAGAACCACTCGGCTGATCCTTCTTCAATATGCCCTTCACCAACATGCAGTGTTTCCTTGATTTAATTAGCTCTCACACAAATATTTGCGTCTAGAGCCTTTGCATTGAAGGCTATCTGAAAACGGCTGTGGCGTTGAAGTTGCCTGTGAATGTGGAGTTTGTGGCATGTGAAACCCGCATGTGGAGCATTCGTTTGTGTGGGATGCTCTACCAGGTTCATTCCTAGATAATACACTCAAAGGGCACTAAGCATAGAGTGTGAAAACTGAGTTTCCCTGAGAGCTGCTTGGAAGCCTGATGTTGTGTGAAGTTAGTGAGCCAAATGGAGTTGTTCTC
Organism: Ochotona princeps; assembly: GCF_030435755.1. Classification (NCBI taxonomy): domain Eukaryota; kingdom Metazoa; phylum Chordata; class Mammalia; order Lagomorpha; family Ochotonidae; genus Ochotona; species Ochotona princeps. The sequence goes on along the minus strand of NW_026696195.1, from coordinate 50,756 downwards.
CCACAAGAACCACTCGGCTGATCCTTCTTCAGTATGCCCTTCACCAACATGCAGTGTTTCCTTGATTGAATTATCTCTCACACCAATATTTGCGTCTAGAGCCTTTGCATTGAAGGCTATCTGAAAACGGCTGTGGCGCTGAAGTTGCCGGTGAATGTGCAGTTGGTGGCATGTGAAACCCGCATGTGGAGCATTCGTTTGTGTGGGATGCTCTACCAGGTTCATTCCTAGATAATGCACTCAAAGGGCACTAAGCATAGAGTGTGAAAACTGAGTTTCCTGAGAGCTGCTTGGAAGCCTGATGGTGTGTGAAGTTAGTGAGCCAAATGGAGTTGTTCTCCCACAAGAACCACTCGACTGATCCTTCTTCAATATGTCCTTCACCAACATGCAGTGTTTCCTTGATTGAATTAGCTCTCACACCAATATTTACGTCTAGAGCCTTTGCATTGAGGGCTATCTGAAAACGGCTGTGGCGCTGAAGTTGCCTGTGAATGTGGAGTTGGTGGCATGTGAAACCCGCATGTGGAGCATTCGTTTGTGTGGGATGCTCACCAAGCTTCATTTCACTCCTAGGCCCTCAAAGGGCACTAAGCATAGAGTGTGAAAACTGAGTTTCCTTGAGAGCTGCTTGGAAGCCTGATGGTGTGTGAAGTTAGTGAGCCAAATGGAGTTGTTCTCCCACAAGAACCACTCGGCTGATCCTTCTTCAATATGCCCTTCACCAACATGCAGTGTTTCCTTGATTGAATTATCTCTCACACCAATATTTGCGTCTAGAGCCTTTGCATTGAGGGCTATCTGAAAACGGCTGTGGCGCTGAAGTTGCCTGTGAATGTGGAGTTGGTGGCATGTGAAACCCGCATGTGGAGCATTCGTTTGTGTGGGATGCTCTACCAGGTTCATTCCTAGATAATGCACTCAAAGGGCACTAAGCATAGAGTGTGAAAACTGAGTTTCCCTGAGAGCTGCTTGGAAGCCTGATGGTGTGTGAAATTAGTGAGACAAATGGAGTTGTTCTCCCACAAGAACCACTCGGCTGATCCTTCTTCAATATGCCCTTCACCAACATGCAGTGTTTCCTTGATTGAATTAGCTCTCACACCAATATTTGCGTCTAGAGCCTTTGCATTGAGGGCTATCTGAAAACGGCTGCGGCGCTGAAGTTGCCAGTGAATGTGGAGTTGGTGGCATGTGAAACCGCATATGGAGCATTCGTTTGTGTGGGATGCTCTAACAGGTTCTTTCCTAGATAATGCACTCAAAGGGCACTAAGCATAGAGTGTGAAAACTGAGTTTCCTTGAGAGCTGCTTGGAAGCCTGATGGTGTGTGAAGTTAGTGAGCCAAATGGAGTTGTTCTCCCACAAGAACAACTCGGCTGATCCTTCTTCAATATGCTCTTCACCAACATGCAGTGTTTCCTTGATTGAATTAGCTCTCACACCAATATTTGCGTCTAGAGCCTTTGCATTGAGGGCTATCTGGAAAACGGCTGTGGCGCTGAAGTTGCCTGTGAATGTGCAGTTGGTGGCATGTGAAACCCGCATGTGGAGCATTCGTTTGTGTGGGATGCTCTACCAGGTTCATTCCTAGATAATGCACTCAAAGGGCACTAAGCATAGAGTGTGAAAACTGAGTTTCCTGAGAGCTGCTTGGAAGCCTGATGGTGTGTGAAGTTAGTGAGCCAAATGGAGTTGTTCTCCCACAAGAACCACTCGACTGATTCTTCTTCAAGATGCGCTTCACCAACATGCAGTGTTTCCTTGATTGAATTAGCTCTCACACCAATATTTGCGTCTAGAGCCTTTGCATTGAGGGCTATCTGAAAACGGCTGTGGCGCTGAAGTTGCCTGTGAATGTGGAGTTGGTGGCATGTGAAACCGCATGTGGAGCATTCGTTTGTGTGGGATGCTCTACCAGGTTCATTCCTAGATAATGCACTCAAATTGCACTAAGCATAGAGTGTGAAAACTGAGTTTCCCTGAGAGCTGCTTGGAAGCCTGATGGTGTGTGAAGTTAGTGAGCCAAATGGAGTTGTTCTCCCACAAGAACCACTCGGCTGATTCTTCTTCAATATGCCCTTCACCAACATGCAGTGTTTCCTTGATTGAATTAGCTCTCACACCAATATTTGCGTCTAGAGCCTTTGCATTGAGGGCTATCTGAAAACGGCTGTGGCGCTGAAGTTGCCTGTGAATGTGGAGTTGGTGGCATGTGAAACCCGCATGTGGAGCATTCGTTTGTGTGGGATGCTCACCAAGCTTCATTTCAGTCCTAGGCACTCAAAGGGCACTTAGCATAGAGTGTGAAAACTGAGTTTCCTTGAGAGCTGCTTGGAAGCCGGATGGTGTGTGATGCTAGTGAGCCAAATGGAGTAGTTCTCCCACAAGAACCACTCGGCTGATTCTTCTTCAATATGCCCTTCACCAACATGCAGTGTTTCCTTGATTGAATTAGCTCTCACACCAATATTTGCGTCTAGAGCCTTTGCATTGAGGGCTATCTGAAAACGGCTGTGGCGCTGAAGTTGCCTGTGAATGTGCAGTTGGTGGCATGTGAAACCCTCATATGGAGCATTCTTTTGTGTGGGATGCTCTACCAGGTTCATTCCTAGATAATGCACTCAAAGGGCACTAAGCATAGAGTGTGAAAACTGAGTTTCCCTGAGAGCTGCTTGGAAGCCTGATGGTGTGTGAAGTTAGTGAGCCAACTGGAGTTGTTCTCCCACAAGAACCACTCGGCTGATCCTTCTTCAATATGCCCTTCACCAACATGCAGTGTTTCCTTGATTGAATTAGCTCTCACACCAATATTTGCGTCTAGAGCCTTTGCATTGAGGGCTATCTGAAAACGGCTGTGGCGCTGAAGTTGCCTGTGAATGTGGAGTTGGTGGCATGTGAAACCCGCATGTGGAGCATTCGTTTGTGTTTGATGCTCTACCAAGCTTCATTCCTAGATAATGCACTCAAAGGGCACTAAGCATAGAGTGTGAAAACTGAGTTTCCCTGAGAGCTGCTTGGAAGCCTGATGGTGTGTGAAGTTAGTGAGCCAAATGGAGTTGTTCTCCCACAAGAACCACTCGGTTGATTCTTCTTCAATATGCCCTTCACCAACATGCAGTGTTTCCTTGATTGAATTAGCTCTCACACCAGTATTTGCGTCTAGAGCCTTTGCAATGAGGGCTATCTGAAAACGGCTGTGGCGCTGAAGTTGCCTGAGAATGTGGAGTTGTTGGCATGTGAAACCCGCATGTGGAGCATTCGTTTGTGTGGGATGCTCACCAAGCTTCATTTTAGTCCTAGGCCCTCAAAGGGCACTAAGCATAGAGTGTGAAAACTGAGTTTCCTTGAGAGCTGCTTGGAAGCCTGATGGTGTGTGAAGTTAGTGAGCCAAATGGAGTTGTTCTCCCACAAGAACCACTCGGCTGATCCTTCTTCAATATGCCCTTCACCAACATGCAGTGTTTCCTTGATTGAATTAGCTCTCACACCAATATTTACGTCTAGAGCCTTTGCATTGAGGGCTATCTGAAAACGGCTGTGGCGCTGAAGTTGCCTGTGAATGTGGAGTTGGTGGCATTTGAAACCCGCATGTGGAGCATTCGTTTGTGTGGGATGCTCACCAAGCTTCATTTCAGTCATAGGCACTCAAAGGGCACTAAGCATAGAGTGTGAAAACTGAGTTTCCCTGAGAGCTGCTTGGAATCCTGATGGTGTGTGAAGTTAGTGAGCCAAATGGAGTTGTTCTCCCACAAGAACCACTCGGCTGATCCTTCTTCAATATGCCCTTCACCAACATGCAGTGTTTCCTTGATTGAATTATCTCTCACACCAATATTTGCGTCTAGAGCCTTTGCATTGAGGGCTATCTGAAAACGGCTGTGTGGCGCTGAAGTTGCCTGTGAATGTGGAGTTGTTGGCATGTGAAACCCGCATGTGGAGCATTCGTTTGTGTGGGATGCTCTACCAGGTTCATTCCTAGATAATGCACTCAAAGGGCACTAAGCATAGAGTGTGAAAACTGAGTTTCCCTGAGAGCTGCTTGGAAGCCTGATGGTGTGTGAAGTTAGTGAGCCAAATGGAGTTGTTCTCCCACAAGAACCACTCGGCTGATCCTTCTTCAATATGCCCTTCGCCAACATGCAGTGTTTCCTTGATTGAATTAGCTCTCACACCAATATTTGTGTCTAGAGCCTTTGCATTGAGGGCTATCTGAAAATGGCTGTGGCGCTGAAGTTGCCAGTGAATGTGGAGTTGGTGGCATGTGAAACCCGCATGTGGAGCATTCGTTTGTGTGGGATGCTCTACCAGGTTCATTCCTAGATAATACACTCAAAGGGCACTAAGCATAGAGTGTGAAAACTGAGTTTCCCTGAGAGCTGCTTGGAAGCCTGATGGTGTGTGAAGTTAGTGAGCCAAATGGAGTTGTTCTCCCACAAGAACCACTCGGCTGATCCTTCTTCAGTATGCCCTTCACCAACATGCAGTGTTTCCTTGATTGAATTATCTCTCACACCAATATTTGCGTCTAGAGCCTTTGCATTGAAGGCTATCTGAAAACGGCTGTGGCGCTGAAGTTGCCTGTGAATGTGCAGTTGGTGGCATGTGAAACCCGCATGTGGAGCATTCGTTTGTGTGGGATGCTCTACCAGGTTCATTCCTAGATAATGCACTCAAAGGGCACTAAGCATAGAGTGTGAAAACTGAGTTTCCCTGAGAGCTGCTTGGAAGCCTGATGGTGTGTGAAGTTAGTGAGCCAAATGGAGTTGTTCTCCCACAAGAACCACTCGACTGATTCTTCTTCAAGATGCGCTTCACCAACATGCAGTGTTTCCTTGATTGAATTAGCTCTCACACCAATATTTGCGTCTAGAGCCTTTGCATTGAGGGCTATCTGAAAACGGCTGTGGCGCTGAAGTTGCCGGTGAATGTGCAGTTGGTGGCATGTGAAACCCGCATGTGGAGCATTCGTTTGTGTGGGATGCTCTACCAGGTTCATTCCTAGATAATGCACTCAAAATGCACTAAGCATAGAGTGTGAAAACTGAGTTTCCCTGAGAGCTGCTTGGAAGCCTGATGGTGTGTGAAGTTAGTGAGCCAAATGGAGTTGTTCTCCACAAGAACCACTCGGCTGATTCTTCTTCAATATGCCCTTCACCAACATGCCGTGTTTCCTTGATTGAATTATCTCTCACACCAATATTTGCGTCTAGAGCCTTTGCATTGAGGGCTATCTGAAAATGGCTGTGGCGCTGAAGTTGCCTGTGAATGTGGAGTTGGTGCATGTGAAACCCGCATGTGGAGCATTCGTTTGTGTGGGATGCTCACCAAGCTTCATTTCAGTCCTAGGCACTCAAAGGGCACTAAGCATAGAGTGTGAAAACTGAGTTTCCTTGAGAGCTGCTTGGAAGCCTGATGGTGTGTGAAGTTAGTGAGCCAAATGGAGTTGTTCTCCCACAAGAACCACTCGACTGATCCTTCTTCAATATGTCCTTCACCAACATGCAGTGTTTCCTTGATTGAATTAGCTCTCACACCAATATTTACGTCTAGAGCCTTTGCATTGAGGGCTATCTGAAAACGGCTGTGGCGCTGAAGTTGCCTGTGAATGTGGAGTTGGTGGCATGTGAAACCCGCATGTGGAGCATTCGTTTGTGTGGGATGCTCACCAAGCTTCATTTCAGTCCTAGGCCCTCAAAGGGCACTAAGCATAGAGTGTGAAAACTGAGTTTCCTTGAGAGCTGCTTGGAAGCCTGATGGTGTGTGAAGTTAGTGAGCCAAATGGAGTTGTTCTCCCACAAGAACCACTCGGCTGATCCTTCTTCAATATGCCCTTCACCAACATGCAGTGTTTCCTTGATTGAATTATCTCTCACACCAATATTTGCGTCTAGAGCCTTTGCATTGAGGGCTATCTGAAAACGGCTGTGGCGCTGAAGTTGCCTGTGAATGTGGAGTTGGTGCATGTGAAACCCGCATGTGGAGCATTCGTTTGTGTGGGATGCTCTACCAGGTTCATTCCTAGATAATGCACTGAAAGGGCACTAAGCATAGAGTGTGAAAACTGAGTTTCCCTGAGAGCTGCTTGGAAGCCTGATGGTGTGTGAAGTTAGTGAGCCAAATGGAGTTGTTCTCCCACAAGAACCACTCGGCTGATCCTTCTTCAATATGCCCTTCGCCAACATGCAGTGTTTCCTTGATTGAATTAGCTCTCACACCAATATTTGCGTCTAGAGCCTTTGCATTGAGGGCTATCTGAAAACGGCTGTGGCGCTGAAGTTGCCAGTGAATGTGCAGTTGGTGGCATGTGAAACCCGCATGTGGAGCATTCGTTTGTGTGGGATGCTCTACCAGGTTCATTCCTAGATAATACACTCAAAGGGCACTAAGCATAGAGTGTGAAAACTGAGTTTCCCTGAGAGCTGCTTGGAAGCCTGATGGTGTGTGAAGTTAGTGAGCCAAATGGAGTTGTTCTCCCACAAGAACCACTCGGCTGATCCTTCTTCAGTATGCCCTTCACCAACATGCAGTGTTTCCTTGATTGAATTAGCTCTCACACCAATATTTGCGTCTAGAGCCTTTGCATTGAAGGCTATCTGAAAACGGCTGTGGCGCTGAAGTTGCCTGTGAATGTGCAGTTGGTGGCATGTGAAACCCGCATGTGGAGCATTCGTTTGTGTGGGATGCTCTACCAGGTTCATTCCTAGATAATGCACTCAAAGGGCACTAAGCATAGAGTGTGAAAACTGAGTTTCCCTGAGAGCTGCTTGGAAGCCTGATGGTGTGTGAAGTTAGTGAGCCAAATGGAGTTGTTCTCCCACAAGAACCACTCGGCTGATCCTTCTTCAGTATGCCCTTCACCAACATGCAGTGTTTCCTTGATTGAATTAGCTCTCACACCAATATTTGCGTCTAGAGCCTTTGCATTGAGGGCTATCTGAAAACGGCTGTGGCGCTGAAGTTGCCTGTGAATGTGGAGTTGGTGGCATGTGAAACCCGCAAGTGGAGCATTCGTTTGTGTGGGATGCTCACCAAGCTTCATTTCAGTCCTAGGCACTCAAAGGGCACTAAGCATAGAGTGTGCAAACTGAATTTCCCTGAGAGCTGCTTGGAAGCCTGATGGTGTGTGAAGTTAGTGAGCCAAATGGAGTTGTTCTCCCACAAGAACCACTCGGCTGATCCTTCTTCAATATGCCCTTCACCAACATGCAGTGTTTCCTTGATTGAATTAGCTCTCACACCAATATTTGCGTCTAGAGCCTTTGCATTGAGGGCTATCTGAAAACGGCTGCGGCGCTGAAGTTGCCAGTGAATGTGCAGTTGGTGGCATGTGAAACCCGCATGTGGAGCATTCGTTTGTGTGGGATGCTCTACCAGGTTCATTCCTAGATAATGCACTCAAAGGGCACTAAGCATAGAGTGTGAAAACTGAGTTTCCCTGAGAGCTGCTTGGAAGCCTGATGGTGTGTGAAGTTAGTGAGCCAAATGGAGTTGTTCTCCCACAAGAACCACTCGGCTGATCCTTCTTCAGTATGCCCTTCACCAACATGCAGTGTTTCCTTGATTTAATTAGCTCTCACACAAATATATGCGTCTAGAGCCTTTGCATTGAAGGCTATCTGAAAACGGCTGTGGCGTTGAAGTTGCCTGTGAATGTGGAGTTTGTGGCATGTGAAACCTGCATGTAGCGCATTCGTTTGTGTGGGATGCTCTACCAGGTTCATTCCTAGATAATGCACTCAAAGGGCACTAAGCATAGAGTGTGAAAACTGAGTTTCCCTGAGAGCTGCTTGGAAGCCTGATGGTGTGTGAAGTTAGTGAGCCAAATGGAGTTGTTCTCCCACAAGAACCACTCGGCTGTTCCTTCTTCAGTATGCCCTTCACCAACATGCAGTGTTTCCTTGATTGAATTAGCTCTCACACCAATATTTGCGTCTAGAGCCTTTGCATTGAGGGCTATCTGAAAACGGCTGTGGCGCTGAAGTTGCCTGTGAATGTGGAGTTGGTGGCATGTGAAACCCGCATGTGGAGCATTCGTTTGTGTGGGATGCTCTACCAGGTTCATTCCTAGATAATGCACTCAAATTGCACTAGGCATAGAGTGTGAAAACTGAGTTTCCCTGAGAGCTGCTTGGAAGCCTGATGGTGTGTGAAGTTAGTGAGCCAAATGGAGTTGTTCTCCCACAAGAACCACTCGGCTGATTCTTCTTCAATATGCCCTTCACCAACATGCAGTGTTTCCTTGATTGAATTAGCTCTCACACCAATATTTGCGTCTAGAGCCTTTGCATTGAGGGCTATCTGAAAACGGCTGTGGCGCTGAAGTTGCCTGTGAATGTGGAGTTGGTGGCATGTGAAACCCGCATGTGGAGCATTCGTTTGTGTGGGATGCTCACCAAGCTTCATTTCAGTCCTAGGCACTCAAAGGGCACTAAGCATAGAGTGTGAAAACTGAGTTTCCTTGAGAGCTGCTTGGAAGCCGGATGGTGTGTGATGTTAGTGAGTCAAATGGAGTAGTTCTCCCACAAGAACCACTCGGCTGATCCTTCTTCAATATGCCCTTCACCAACATGCAGTGTTTCCTTGATTGAATTAGCTCTCACACCAATATTTGCCTCTAGAGCCTTTGCATTGAGGGCTATCTGAAAACGGCTGTGGCGCTGAAGTTGCCTGTGAATGTGGAGTTGGTGGCATGTGAAACCAGCATATGGAGCATTCGTTTGTGTGGGATGCTCTACCAGGTTCTTTCGTAGATAATGCACTCAAAGGGCACTAAGCATAGGGTGTGAAAACTGAGTTTCCTTGAGAGCTGCTTGGAAGCCTGATGGTGTGTGAAGTTAGTGAGCCAAATGGAGTTGTTCTCCCACAAGAACCACGCTTCTAATCGTTGTTCAATATGCTCTTCACCAACATGCAGTGTTTCCTTGATTGAATTAGCTCTCACACCAATATTTGCGTCTAGTGCCTTTGCATTGAGGGCTATCTGAAAACGGCTGTGGCGCTGAAGTTGCCTGTGAATGTGGAGTTGGTGGCATGTGAAACCCGCATGTGGAGCATTCGTTTGTGTGGGATGCTCTACCTTGTTCATGCCTAGATAATGCACTCAAAGGGCACTAAGCATAGAGTGTGAAAACTGAGTTTCCTTGAGAGCTGCTTGGAAGCCTGATGGTGTGTGAAGTTAGTGAGCCAAATGGAGTTGTTCTCCCACAAGAACCACTCGGCTGATCCTTCTTCAATATGCCCTTCACCAACATGCAGTGTTTGCTTGATTGAATTAGCTCTCACACCAATATTTGCGTCTAGAGCCTTTGCATTGAGGGCTTTCTGAAAACGGCTGTGGCGCTGAAGTTGCCTGTGAATGTGGAGTTGGTGGCATGTGAAACCCGCATGTGGAGCATTCGTTTGTGTGGGATGCTCTCCCAGGTTCATTCCTAGATAATGCACTCAAAGGGCACTAAGCATAGAGTGTGAAAACTGAGTTTCCTTGAGAGCTGCTTGGAAGCCGGATGGTGTGTGAAGTTAGTGAGCCAAATGGAGTTGTTCTCCCACAAGAACCACTCGGCTGATTCTTCCTCAGTATGCCCTTCACCAACATGCAGTGTTTCCTTGATTGAATTAGCTCTCACACCAATATTTGCGTCTAGAGCCTTTGCATTGAGGGCTATCTGAAAACGGCTGTGGCGCTGAAGTTGCATGAGAATGTGGAGTTGGTGGCATGTGAAACCCGCATGTGGAGCATTCGTTTGTGTGGGATGCTCACCAAGCTTCATTTCATTCCAAGGCCCTCAAAGGGCACTAAGCACAGAGTGTGAAAACTGAGTTTCCTTGAGAGATGCTTGGAAGCCTGATGGTGTGTGAAGTTAGTGAGCCAAATGGAGTTGTTCTCCCACAAGAACCACTCGGCTGATCCTTCTTCAATATGCCCTTCACCAACATGCAGTGTTTCCTTGATTGAATTAGCTCTCACACCAATATTTGCGTCTAGAGCCTTTGCATTGAGGGCTATCTGAAAACGGCTGTGGCGCTGAAGTTGCCTGTGAATGTGGAGTTGGTGGCATGTGAAACCCGCATGTGGAGCATTCGTTTGTGTGGGATGCTCACCAAGCTTCATTTCATTCCTAGGCACTCAAAGGGCACTAAGCACAGAGTGTGAAAACTGAGTTTCCTTGAGAGCTGCTTGGAAGCCTGATGGTGTGTGAAGTTAGTGAGCCAAATGGAGTTGTTCTCCCACAAGAACCACTCGGCTGATCCTTCTTCAATATGCCCGTCACCAACATGAAGTGTTTCCTTGATTGAATTAGCTCTCACACCAATATTTGCGTCTAGAGCCTTTGCATTGAGGGCTATCTGAAAACGGCTGTGGCGCTGAAGTTGCCTGTGAATGTGGAGTTGGTGGCATGTGAAACCCGCATGTGCAGCATTCGTTTGTGTGGGATGCTCTACCAGGTTCATTCCTAGATAATGCACTCAAAGGGCACTAAGCATAGAGTGTGAAAACTGAATTTCCCGGAGAACTGCTTGGAAGCCTGATGGTGTGTGAAGTTAATGAGTCATATGGAGTTGTTCTCCCACAAGAACCACTCGGCTGATCCTTCTTCAATATGCCCTTCACCAACATGCAGTGTTTCCTTCATTGAAATAGCTCTCACACCAATATTTGCGTCTAGAGCCTTTGCATTGAGGGCTATCTGAAAACGGCTGTGGCGCTGAAGTTGCCTGTGAATGTGGAGTTGGTGGCATGTGAAACCCGCATGTGGAGCATTCGTTTGTGTGGGATGATCACCAAGCTTCATTTCAGTCCTAGGCACTCAAAGGGCACTAAGCATAGAGTGTGAAAACTGAGTTTCCCTGAGAGCTGCTTGGAAGCCTGATGGTGTGTGAAGTTAGTGAGCCAAATGGAGTTGTTCTCCCACAAGAACCACTCGGCTGATCCTTCTTCAATATGCCCTTCACCAACATGCAGTGTTTCCTTGATTGAATTAGCTCTCACACCAATATTTGCGTCTAGAGCCTTTGCATTGAGGGCTATCTGAAAACGGCTGTGGCGCTGAAGTTGCCTGTGAATGTGGAGTTGGTGGCATGTGAAACCCGCATGTGGAGCATTCGTTTGTGTGGGATGCTCTACCAGGTTCATTCCTAGATAATGCACTCAAAGGGCACTAAGCATAGAGTGTGAAAACTGAATTTCCCGGAGAGCTGCTTGGAAGCCTGATGGTGTGTGAAGTTAGTGAGCCAAATGGAGTTGTTCTCCCACAAGAAACACTCGGCTGATCCTTCTTCAATATGCCCTTCACCAACATGCAGTGTTTCCTTGATTGAATTAGCTCTCACACCAATATTTGCGTCTAGAGCCTTTGCATTGAGGGCTATCTGAAAATGGCTGTGGCGCTGAAGTTGCCTGTGAATGTGGAGTTGGTGGCATGTGAAACCCGCATATGGAGCATTCGTTTGTGTGGGATGCTCTAACAGGTTCATTCCTAGATAATGCACTCAAAGGGCACTAAGCATAGAGTGTGAAAACTGAGTTTCCTTGAGAGCTTCTTGGAAGCCTGATGGTGTGTGAAGTTAGTGAGCCAAATGGAGTTGTTCTCTCACAAGAACCACTCGGCTGATTCTTCTTCAATATGCCCTTCACCAACATGCAGTGTTTCCTTGATTGAATTAGCTCTCATACCAATATTTGCGTCTAGATCCTTTGCATTGAGGGCTATCTGAAAACGGCTGTGGCGCTGAAGTTGCCTGTGAATGTGGAGTTGGTGGCATGTGAAACCCGCATGTGGAGCATTCGTTTGTGTGGGATGCTCTACCAGGTTCATTCCTAGATAATGCACTCAAAATGCACTAAGCATAGAGTGTGAAAACTGAGTTTCCCTGAGAGCTGCTTGGAAGCCTGATGGTGTGTGAAGTTAGTGAGCCAAATGGAGTTGTTCTCCCACAAGAACCACTCAGCTGATCCTTCTTCAATATGCCCTTCACCAACATGCAGTGTTTCCTTGATTGAATTAGCTCTCACACCAATATTTGCGTCTAGAGCCTTTGCATTGAGGGCTATCTGAAAATGGCTGTGGCGCTGAAGTTGCCTGTAAATGTGGAGTTGGTGGCATGTGAAATCCGCATGTGGAGCATTCTTTTGTGTGGGATGCTCACCAAGCTTCATTTCAGTCCTAGGCACTCAAAGGGCACTAAGCACAGAGTGTGAAAACTGAGTTTCCTTGAGAGCTGCTTGGAAGCCGGATGGTGTGTGAAGTTAGTGAGCCAAATGGAGTTGTTCTCCCACAAGAACCACTCGACTGATCCTTCTTCAATATGCCCGTCACCAACATGAAGTGTTTCCTTGATTGAATTAGCTCTCACACCAATATTTGCGTCTAGAGCCTTTGCATTGAGGGCTATCTGAAAATGGCTGTGGCGCTGAAGTTGCCTGTGAATGTGGAGTTGGTGGCATGTGAAACCAGCATGTAGAGCATTCGTTTGTGTGGGATGCTCTACCAGGTTCATTCCTAGATAATGCACTGAAAGGGCACTAAGCATAGAGTGTGAAAACTGAGTTTCCTTGAGAGCTGCTTGGAAGCCGGATGGTGTGTGAAGTTAGTGAGCCAAATGGAGTTGTTCTCCCACAAGAACCAGTCGGGTGATTCTGCTTCAATATGCCCTTAACCAACATGCAGTGTTTCCTTGATTGAATTCGCTCTCACACCAATATTTGCTTCTAGAGCTTTTGTATTGAGGGCTATCTGAAAACGGCTGTGGCGCTGAAGTTGCGTGTGAATGTGCAGTGGGTGGCATGTGAAACCCGCATGTGGAGCATTCGTTTGTGTGGGATGCTCTACCAGGTTCATTCCTAGATAATGCACTGAAAGGGCACTAAGCATAGAGTGTGAAAACTGAGTTTCCCTGAGAGCTGCTTGGAAGCCTGATGGTGTGTGAAGTTAGTGAGCCAAATGGAGTTGTTCTCCCACAAGAACCACTCGGCTGATCCTTCTTCAATATGAACTTCACCAACATGCAGTGTTCCTTGATTTAATTAGCTCTCACACCAATATTTGCGTCTAGATCCTTTGCATTGAGGGCTATCTGAAAACGGCTGTGGCGCTGAATTTGCATGAGAATGTGGAGTTGGTGGCATGTGAAACCCGCATGTGGAGCATTCGTTTGTGTGGGATGCTCATCAAGCTTCATTTCAGTCCTAGGCACTCAAAGGGCACTAAGCACAGAGTGTGAAAACTGAGTTTCCTTGAGAGCTGCTTGGAAGCCGGATGGTGTGTGAAGTTAGTGAGCCAAATGGAGTTGTTCTCCCACAAGAACCACTCGGCTGATCCTTCTTCAATATGCCCTTCACCAACATGCAGTGTTTCCTTGATTGAATTAGCTCTCACACCAATATTTGCGTCTAGAGCCTTTGCATTGAGGGCTATCTGAAAACGGCTGTGGCGCTGAAGTTGCCTGTGAATGTGGAGTTGGTGCATGTGAAACCCGCATGTGGAGCATTCGTTTGTGTGGGATGCTCTACCAGGTTCATTCCTAGATAATGCACTCAAAGGGCACTAAGCATAGAGTGTGAAAACTGAGTTTCCCTGAGAGCTGCTTGGAAGCCTGATGGTGTGTGAAGTTAGTGAGCCAAATGGAGTTGTTCTCCCACAAGAACCACTCGGCTGATTCTTCTTCAATATGCCCTTCACCAACATGCAGTGTTTCCTTGATTGAATTAGCTTTTACTCCAATATTTGCGTCTAGAGCCTTTGCATTGAGGGCTATCTGAAAACGGCTGTGGCGCTGAAGTTGCCTGTGAATGTGGAGTTGGTGGCATGTGAAACCCGCATGGGGAGCATTCGTTTGTGTGGGATGCTCTACCAGGTTCATTCCTAGATAATGCACTCAAAATGCACTAATCATAGAGTGTGAAAACTGAGTTTCCTTGAGAGCTGCTTGGAAGCCTGATGGTGTGTGAAGTTAGTGAGCCAAATGGAGTTGTTCTCCCACAAGAACCACTCGGCTGATTCTTCTTCAATATGCCCTTCACCAACATGCAGTTTCCTTGATTGAATTAGCTCTCACACCAATATTTGCGTCTAGAGCCTTTGCATTGAGGGCTATCTGAAAACAGCTGTGGCGCTGAAGTTGCCTGTGAATGTGGAGTTGGTGGCATGTGAAACCCGCATGTGGAGCATTCGTTTGTGTGGGATGCTCACCAAGCTTCATTTCAGTCCTAGGCCCTCAAAGGGCACTAAGCACAGACTGTGAAAACTGAGTTTCCTTGAGAGCTGCTTGGAAGCCGGATGGTGTGTGAAGTTAGTGAGCCAAATGGAGTTGTTCTCCCACAAGAACCACTCGGCTGATTCTTCCTCAGTATGCCCTTCACCAACATGCAGTGTTTCCTTGATTGAATTAGCTCTCACACCAATATTTGCGTCTAGAGCCTTTGCATTGAGGGCTATCTGAAAACGGCTGTGGCGCTGAAGTTGCCTGTGAATGTGGAGTTGGTGGCATGTGAAACCCGCATGTGGAGCATTCGTTTGTGTGGGATGCTCTACCAGGTTCATTCCTAGATAATGCACTCAAATTGCACTAAGCATAGAGTGTGAAAACTGAGTTTCCCTGAGAGCTGCTTGGAAGCCTGATGGTGTGTGAAGTTATTGAGCCAAATGGAGTTGTTCTCCCACAAGAACCACTCGGCTGATTCTTCTTCAATATGCCCTTCACCAACATGCAGTGTTTCCTTGATTGAATTAGCTCTCACACCAATATTTGCGTCTAGAGCCTTTGCATTGAGGGCTATCTGAAAACGGCTGTGGCGCTGAAGTTGCCTGTGAATGTGGAGTTGGTGGCATGTGAAACCCGCATGTGGAGCATTCGTTTGTGTGGGATGCTCACCAAGCTTCATTTCAGTCCTAGGCACTCAAAGGGCACTAAGCATAGAGTGTGAAAACTGAGTTTCCTTGAGAGCTGCTTGGAAGCCTGATGGTGTGTGATGCTAGTGAGCCAAATGGAGTAGTTCTCCCACAAGAACCACTCGGCTGATTCTTCTTCAATATGCCCTTCACCAACATGCAGTGTTTCCTTGATTGAATTAGCTCTCACACCAATATTTGCGTCTAGAGCCTTTGCATTGAGGGCTATCTGAAAACGGCTGTGGCGCTGAAGTTGCCTGTGAATGTGCAGTTGGTGGCGTGTGAAACCCGCATATGGAGCATTCGTTTGTGTGGGATGCTCTACCAGGTTCATTCCTAGATAATGCACTCAAAGGGCACTAAGCATAGAGTGTGAAAACTGAGTTTCCCTGAGAGCTGCTTGGAAGCCTGATGGTGTGTGAAGTTAGTGAGCCAACTGGAGTTGTTCTCCCACAAGAACCACTCGGCTGATCCTTCTTCAATATGCCCTTCACCAACATGCAGTGTTTCCTTGATTGAATTAGCTCTCACACCAATATTTGCGTCTAGAGCCTTTGCATTGAGGGCTATCTGAAAACGGCTGTGGCGCTGAAGTTGCCTGTGAATGTGGAGTTGGTGGCATGTGAAACCCGCATGTGGAGCATTCGTTTGTGTTTGATGCTCTACCAGGTTCATTCCTAGATAATGCACTCAAAGGGCACTAAGCATAGAGTGTGAAAACTGAGTTTCCCTGAGAGCTGCTTGGAAGCCTGATGGTGTGTGAAGTTAGTGAGCCAAATGGAGTTGTTCTCCCACAAGAACCACTCGGTTGATTCTTCTTCAATATGCCCTTCACCAACATGCAGTGTTTCCTTGATTGAATTAGCTCTCACACCAGTATTTGCGTCTAGAGCCTTTGCAATGAGGGCTATCTGAAAACGGCTGTGGCGCTGAAGTTGCCTGAGAATGTGGAGTTGTTGGCATGTGAAACCCGCATGTGGAGCATTCGTTTGTGTGGGATGCTCACCAAGCTTCATTTTAGTCCTAGGCCCTCAAAGGGCACTAAGCATAGAGTGTGAAAACTGAGTTTCCTTGAGAGCTGCTTGG
Organism: Ochotona princeps; assembly: GCF_030435755.1. Lineage (NCBI taxonomy): Eukaryota > Metazoa > Chordata > Mammalia > Lagomorpha > Ochotonidae > Ochotona > Ochotona princeps. The sequence continues at coordinate 34,782 of NW_026696195.1, read as the reverse complement.
AAGCCTGATGGTGTGTGAAGTTAGTGAGCCAAATGGAGTTGTTCTCCCACAAGAACCACTCGGCTGATCCTTCTTCAATATGCCCTTCACCAACATGCAGTGTTTCCTTGATTGAATTAGCTCTCACACCAATATTTACGTCTAGAGCCTTTGCATTGAGGGCTATCTGAAAACGGCTGTGGCGCTGAAGTTGCCTGTGAATGTGGAGTTGGTGGCATTTGAAACCCGCATGTGGAGCATTCGTTTGTGTGGGATGCTCACCAAGCTTCATTTCAGTCCTAGGCACTCAAAGGGCACTAAGCATAGAGTGTGAAAACTGAGTTTCCCTGAGAGCTTCTTGGAAGCCTGATGGTGTGTGAAGTTAGTGAGCCAAATGGAGTTGTTCTCCCACAAGAACCACTCGGCTGATCCTTCTTCAGTATGCCCTTCACCAACATGCAGTGTTTCCTTGATTGAATTATCTCTCACACCAATATTTGCGTCTAGAGCCTTTGCATTGAAGGCTATCTGAAAACGGCTGTTGCGCTGAAGTTGCCTGTGAATGTGCAGTTGGTGGCATGTGAAACCCGCATGTGGAGCATTCGTTTGTGTGGGATGCTCTACCAGGTTCATTCCTAGATAATGCACTCAAAGGGCACTAAGCATAGAGTGTGAAAACTGAGTTTCCCTGAGAGCTGCTTGGAAGCCTGATGGTGTGTGAAGTTAGTGAGCCAAATGGAGTTGTTCTCCCACAAGAACCACTCGACTGATTCTTCTTCAAGATGCGCTTCACCAACATGCAGTGTTTCCTTGATTGAATTAGCTCTCACACCAATATTTGCGTCTAGAGCCTTTGCATTGAGGGCTATCTGAAAACGGCTGTGGCGCTGAAGTTGCCTGTGAATGTGCAGTTGGTGGCATGTGAAACCCGCATGTGGAGCATTCGTTTGTGTGGGATGCTCTACCAGGTTCATTCCTAGATAATGCACTCAAAATGCACTAAGCATAGAGTGTGAAAACTGAGTTTCCCTGAGAGCTGCTTGGAAGCCTGATGGTGTGTGAAGTTAGTGAGCCAAATGGAGTTGTTCTCCCACAAGAACCACTCGGCTGATTCTTCTTCAATATGCCCTTCACCAACATGCAGTGTTTCCTTGATTGAATTAGCTCTCACACCAATATTTGCGTCTAGAGCCTTTGCATTGAGGGCTATCTGAAAATGGCTGTGGCGCTGAAGTTGCCTGTGAATGTGGAGTTGGTGGCATGTGAAACCCGCATATGGAGCATTCGTTTGTGTGGGATGCTCACCAAGCTTCATTTCAGTCCTAGGCACTCAAAGGGCACTAAGCATAGAGTGTGAAAACTGAGTTTCCTTGAGAGCTGCTTGGAAGCCTGATGGTGTGTGAAGTTAGTGAGCCAAATGGAGTTGTTCTCCCACAAGAACCACTCGGCTGATCCTTCTTCAATATGCCCTTCACCAACATGCAGTGTTTCCTTGATTGAATTATCTCTCACACTAATATTTGCGTCTAGAGCCTTTGCATTGAGGGCTATCTGAAAACGGCTGTGGCGCTGAAGTTGCCTGTGAATGTGGAGTTGGTGCATGTGAAACCCGCATGTGGAGCATTCGTTTGTGTGGGATGCTCTACCAGGTTCATTCCTAGATAATGCACTCAAAGGGCACTAAGCATAGAGTGTGAAAACTGAGTTTCCCTGAGAGCTGCTTGGAAGCCTGATGGTGTGTGAAGTTAGTGAGCCAAATGGAGTTGTTCTCCCACAAGAATGACTCGGCTGATCCTTCTTCAATATGCCCGTCACCAACATGCAGTGTTTCCTTGATTGAATTAGCTCTCACACCAATATTTGCGTCTAGAGCCTTTGCATTGAGGACTATCTGAAAACGGCTGCGGCGCTGAAGTTGCCAGTGAATGTGCAGTTGGTGGCATGTGAAACCCGCATGTGGAGCATTCGTTATGCTCTACCAGGTTCATTCCTAGATAATGCACTCAAAGGGCACTAAGCATAGAGTGTGAAAACTGAGTTTCCCTGAGAGCTGCTTGGAAGCCTGATGGTGTGTGAAGTTAGTGAGCCAAATGGAGTTGTTCTCCCACAAGAACCACTCGGCTGATCCTTCTTCAAGTATGCCCTTCACCAACATGCAGTGTTTCCTTGATTGAATAGCTCTCACACCAGTATTTGCGTCTAGAGCCTTTGCATTGAGGGCTATCTGAAAACGGCTGTGGCGCTGAAGTTGCCTGTGAATGTGGAGTTGTTGGATGTGAAACCCGCATGTGGAGCATTCGTTTGTGTGGGATGCTCACCAAGCTTCATTTTAGTCCTAGGCCTCAAAGGGCACTAAGCATAGAGTGTGAAAACTGAGTTTCCTTGAGAGCTGCTTGGAAGCCTGATGGTGTGTGAAGTTAGTGAGCCAAATGGAGTTGTTCTCCCACAAGAAACACTCGGCTGATCCTTCTTCAATATGCCCTTCACCAACATGCAGTGTTTCCTTGATTGAATTAGCTCTCACACCAATATTTACGTCTAGAGCCTTTGCATTGAGGGCTATCTGAAAACGGCTGTGGCGCTGAAGTTGCCTGTGAATGTGGAGTTGGTGCATGTGAAACCCGCATGTGGAGCATTCGTTTGTGTGGGATGCTCTACCAGGTTCATTCCTAGATAATGCACTCAAAGGGCACTAAGCATAGAGTGTGAAAACTGAGTTTCCTGAGAGCTGCTTGGAAGCCTGATGGTGTGTGAAGTTAGTGAGCCAAATGGAGTTGTTCTCCCACAAGAACCACTCGGCTGATCCTTCTTCAATATGCCCTTCGCCAACATGCAGTGTTTCCTTGATTGAATTAGCTCTCACACCAATATTTGCGTCTAGAGCCTTTGCATTGAGGGCTATCTGAAAACGGCTGTGGCGCTGAAGTTGCCAGTGAATGTGCAGTTGGTGGCATGTGAAACCCGCATGTGGAGCATTCGTTTGTGTGGGATGCTCTACCAGGTTCATTCCTAGATAATACACTCAAAGGGCACTAAGCATAGAGTGTGAAAACTGAGTTTCCTTGAGAGCTGCTTGGAAGCCTGATGGTGTGTGAAGTTAGTGAGCAAATGGAGTTGTTCTCCCACAAGAACCACTCGGCTGATCCTTCTTCAGTATGCCCTTCGCCAACATGCAGTGTTTCCTTGATTGAATTAGCTCTCACACCAATATTTGCGTCTAGAGCCTTTGCATTGAGGGCTATCTGAAAACGGCTGTGGCGCTGAAGTTGCCAGTGAATGTGCAGTTGGTGGCATGTGAAACCCGCATGTGGAGCATTCGTTTGTGTGGGATGCTCACCAAGCTTCATTTCAGTCCTAGGCACTCAAAGGGCACTAAGCATAGAGTGTGAAAACTGAGTTTCCTTGAGAGCTGCTTGGAAGCCTGATGGTGTGTGAAGTTAGTGAGCCAAATGGAGTTGTTCTCCCACAAGAACCACTCGACTGATCCTTCTTCAATATGTCCTTCACCAACATGCAGTGTTTCCTTGATTGAATTAGCTCTCACACCAATATTTACGTCTAGAGCCTTTGCATTGAGGGCTATCTGAAAACGGCTGTGGCGCTGAAGTTGCCTGTGAATGTGGAGTTGGTGGCATGTGAAACCCGCATGTGGAGCATTTGTTTGTGTGGGATGCTCTACCAGGTTCATTCCTAGATAATGCACTCAAAGGGCACTAAGCATAGAGTGTGAAAACTGAGTTTCCCTGAGAGCTGCTTGGAAGCCTGATGGTGTGTGAAGTTAGTGAGCCAAATGGAGTTGTTCTCCCACAAGAATGACTCGGCTGATCCTTCTTCAATATGCCCGTCACCAACATGCAGTGTTTCCTTGATTGAATTAGCTCTCACACCAATATTTGCGTCTAGAGCTTTGCATTGAGGGCTATCTGAAAACGGCTGTGGCGCTGAAGTTGCCAGTGAATGTGCAGTTGGTGGCATGTGAAACCCGCATGTGGAGCATTCGTTTGTGTGGGATGCTCTACCAGGTTCATTCCTAGATAATGCACTCAAAGGGCACTAAGCATAGAGTGTGAAAACTGAGTTTCCCTGAGAGCTGCTTGGAAGCCTGATGGTGTGTGAAGTTAGTGAGCCAAATGGAGTTGTTCTCCCACAAGAACCACTCGGCTGATCCTTCTTCAGTATGCCCTTCACCAACATGCAGTGTTTCCTTGATTGAATTAGCTCTCACACAAATATATGCGTCTAGAGCCTTTGCATTGAAGGCTATCTGAAAACGGCTGTGGCGTTGAAGTTGCCTGTGAATGTGGAGTTTGTGGCATGTGAAACCTGCATGTAGCGCATTCGTTTGTGTGGGATGCTCTACCAGGTTCATTCCTAGATAATGCACTCAAAGGGCACTAAGCATAGAGTGTGAAAACTGAGTTTCCCTGAGAGCTGCTTGGAAGCCTGATGGTGTGTGAAGTTAGTGAGCCAAATGGAGTTGTTCTCCCACAAGAACCACTCGGCTGATCCTTCTTCAGTATGCCCTTCACCAACATGCAGTGTTTCCTTGATTGAATTAGCTCTCACACCAATATTTGCGTCTAGAGCCTTTGCATTGAGGGCTATCTGAAAACGGCTGTGGCGCTGAAGTTGCCTGTGAATGTGGAGTTGGTGGCATGTGAAACCAGCATATGGAGCATTCGTTTGTGTGGGATGCTCTACCAGGTTCTTTCGTAGATAATGCACTCAAAGGGCACTAAGCATAGAGTGTGAAAACTGAGTTTCCTTGAGAGCTGCTTGGAAGCCTGATGGTGTGTGAAGTTAGTGAGCCAAATATAGTTGTTCTCGCCCACAAGAACCACGCTTCTAATCGTTGTTCAATATGCTCTTCACCAACATGCAGTGTTTCCTTGATTGAATTAGCTCTCACACCAATATTTGCGTCTAGAGCCTTTCCAATGAGGGCTATCTGAAAACGGCTGTGGCGCTGAAGTTGCCTGTGAATGTGGAGTTGGTGGCATGTGAAACCCGCATGTGGAACATTCGTTTGTGTGGGATGCTCACCAAGCTTCATTTCAGTCCTAGGCACTCAAAGGGCACTAAGCATAGAGTGTGAAAACTGAGTTTCCTTGAGAGCTGCTTGGAAGCTGGATGGTGTGTGATGTTAGTGAGCCAAATGGAGTTGTTCTCCCACAAGAACCACTCGGCTGATCCTTCTTCAATATGCCCTTCACCAACATGCAGTGTTTCCTTGATTGAATTATCTCTCACACCAATATTTGCGTCTAGAGCCTTTGCATTGAGGGCTATCTGAAAACGGCTGTGGCGCTGAAGTTGCCTGTGATGTGGAGTTGGTGGCATGTGAACCCATGATTACCCGCATGTGGAGCATTTCGTTTGTGTGGGATGCTCTACCAGGTTCATTCCTAGATAATGTTACTGAAAGGGCACTAAGCATAGAGTGTGAAAACTGAGTTCCTTGAGAGCTGCTTGGAAGCCTGATGGTGTGTGAAGTTAGTGAGCCAAATGGAGTTGTTCTCCCACAAGAACCACTCGGCTGATTCTTCTTCAATATGCCCTTCACCAACATGCAGTGTTTCCTTGATTGAATTATCTCTCACACCAATATTTGCGTCTAGAGCCTTTGCATTGAGGGCTATCTGAAAACGGCTGTGGCGTTGAAGTTGCCTGTGAATGTGAAGTTGGTGGCATGTGAAACCCGCATGTAGAGCATTCGTTTGTGTGGGATGCTCTACCAGGTTCATTCCTAGATAATGCACTCAAAGGGCACTAAGCATAGAGTGTGAAAACTGAGTTTCCTTGAGAGCTGCTTGGAAGCCTGATGGTGTGTGAAGTTAGTGAGCCAAATGGAGTTGTTCTCCCACAAGAACCACTCGGCTGATCCTTCTTCAATATGCCCTTCGCCAACATGCAGTGTTTCCTTGATTGAATTAGCTCTCACACCAATATTTGCGTCTAGAGCCTTTGCATTGAGGGCTATCTGAAAACGGCTGTGGCGCTGAAGTTGCCTGTGAATGTGCAGTTGGTGTATGTGAAACCCGCATGTGGAGCATTCGTTTGTGTGGGATGCTCACCAAGCATCATTTCAGTCCTAGGCACTCAAAGGGCACTAAGCACAGAGTTTGAAAACTGAGTTTCCCTGAGAGCTGCTTGGAAGCCTGATGGTGTGTGAAGTTAGTGAGCCAAATGGAGTTGTTCTCCCACAAGAACCACTCGTCTAATCGTTGTTCAATATGCTCTTCACCAACATGCAGTGTTTCCTTGATTGAATTAGCTCTCACACCAATATTTGCGTCTAGCGCCTTTGCATTGAGGGCTATCTGAAAACGGCTGTGGCGCTGAAGTTGCCTGTGAATGTGGAGTTGTTGGCATGTGAAACTCGCATGTGGAGCATTCGTTTGTGTGGGATGCTCACCAAGCTTCATTTCAGTCCTAGGCACTCAAAGGGCACTAAGCATAGAGTGTGAAAACTGAGTTTCCTTGAGAGCTGCTTGGAAGCCTGATGGTGTGTGAAGTTAGTGAGCCAAATGGAGTTGTTCTCCCACAAGAACCACTCGGCTGATCCTTCTTCAATATGCCCTTCACCAACATGCAGTGTTTCCTTGATTGAATTAGCTCTCACACCAATATTTGCGTCTAGAGCCTTTGCATTGAGGGCTTTCTGAAAACGGCTGTGGCGCTGAAGTTGCCAGTGAATGTGGAGTTGGTGGCATGTGAAACCCGCATGTGGAGCATTCGTTTGTGTGGGATGCTCTCCCAGGTTCATTCCTAGATAATGCACTCAAAGGGCACTAAGCATAGAGTGTGAAAACTGAGTTTCCTTGAGAGCTGCTTGGAAGCCGGATGGTGTGTGAAGTTAGTGAGCCAAATGGAGTTGTTCTCCCTCAAGAACCACTCGACTGATTCTTCCTCAGTATGCCCTTCACCAACATGCAGTGTTTCCTTGATTGAATTAGCTCTCACACCAATATTTGCGTCTAGAGCCTTTGCATTGAGGGCTATCTGAAAACGGCTGTGGCGCTGAAGTTGCCTGTGAATGTGGAGTTGGTGGCATGTGAAACCCGCATGTGGAGCATTCGTTTGTGTGGGATGCTCTCCCAGGTTCATTCCTAGATAATGCACTCAAAGGGCACTAAGCATAGAGTGTGAAAACTGAGTTTCCTTGAGAGCTGCTTGGAAGCCGGATGGTGTGTGAAGTTAGTGAGCCAAATGGAGTTGTTCTCCCTCAAGAACCACTCGACTGATTCTTCCTCAGTATGCCCTTCACCAACATGCAGTGTTTCCTTGATTGAATTAGCTCTCACACCAATATTTGCGTCTAGAGCCTTTGCATTGAGGGCTATCTGAAAATGGCTGTGGCGCTGAAGTTGCCTGTGAATGTGGAGTTGGTGGCATGTGAAACCCGCATATGGAGCATTCGTTTGTGTGGGATGCTCACCAAGCTTCATTTCAGTCCTAGGCACTCAAAGGGCACTAAGCATAGAGTGTGAAACTGAGTTTCCTTGAGAGCTGCTTGGAAGCCTGATGGTGTGTGAAGTTAGTGAGCCAAATGGAGTTGTTCTCCCACAAGAACCACTCGGCTGATCCTTCTTCAATATGCCCTTCACCAACATGCAGTGTTTCCTTGATTGAATTATCTCTCACACCAATATTTGCGTCTAGAGCCTTTGCATTGAGGGCTATCTGAAAACGGCTGTGGCGCTGAAGTTGCCTGTGAATGTGGAGTTGGTGGCATGTGAAACCCGCATGTGGAGCATTCGTTTGTGTGGGATGCTCTACCAGGTTCATTCCTAGATAATGCACTCAAAGGGCACTAAGCATAGAGTGTGAAAACTGAGTTTCCCTGAGAGCTGCTTGGAAGCCTGATGGTGTGTGAAGTTAGTGAGCCAAATGGAGTTGTTCTCCCACAAGAATGACTCGGCTGATCCTTCTTCAATATGCCCGTCACCAACATGCAGTGTTTCCTTGATTGAATTAGCTCTCACACCAATATTTGCGTCTAGAGCCTTTGCATTGAGGACTATCTGAAAACGGCTGCGGCGCTGAAGTTGCCAGTGAATGTGCAGTTGGTGGCATGTGAAACCCGCATGTGGAGCATTCGTTTGTGTGGGATGCTCTACCAGGTTTCATTCCTAGATAATGACACTCAAAGGGCACTAAGCATAGAGTGTGAAAACTGAGTTTCCCTGAGAGCTGCTTGGAAGCCTGATGGTGTGTGAAGTTAGTGAGCCAAATGGAGTTGTTCTCCCACAAGAACCACTCGGCTGATCCTTCTTCAGTATGCCCTTCACCAACATGCAGTGTTTCCTTGATTGAATTAGCTCTCACACCAATATTTGCGTCTAGAGCCTTTGCATTGAGGGCTATCTGAAAACGGCTGTGGCGCTGAAGTTGCCTGTGAATGTGCAGTTGGTGGCATGTGAAACCCGCATGTGGAGCATTCGTTTGTGTTTGATGCTCTACCAGGTTCATTCCTAGATAATGCACTCAAAGGGCACTAAGCATAGAGTGTGAAAACTGAGTTTCCCTGAGAGCTGCTTGGAAGCCTGTTGGTGTGTGAAGTTAGTGAGCCAAATGGAGTTGTTCTCCCACAAGAACCACTCGGCTGATCCTTCTTCAATATGCCCTTCACCAACATGCAGTGTTTCCTTGATTGAATCAGCTCTCACACCAGTATTTGCGTCTAGAGCCTTTGCAATGAGGGCTATCTGAAAACGGCTGTGGCGCTGAAGTTGCCTGAGAATGTGGAGTTGTTGGCATGTGAAACCCGCATGTGGAGCATTCGTTTGTGTGGGATGCTCACCAAGCTTCATTTTAGTCCTAGGCCCTCAAAGGGCACTAAGCATAGAGTGTGAAAACTGAGTTTCCTTGAGAGCTGCTTGGAAGCCTGATGGTGTGTGAAGTTAGTGAGCCAAATGGAGTTGTTCTCCACAAGAAACACTCGGCTGATCTTCTTCAATATGCCCTTCACCAACATGCAGTGTTTCCTTGATTGAATTAGCTCTCACACCAATATTTACGTCTAGAGCCTTTGCATTGAGGGCTATCTGAAAACGGCTGTGGCGCTGAAGTTGCCTGTGAATGTGCAGTGAGTGGCATGTGAAACCCGCATGTGGAGCATTCGTTTGTGTGGGATGCTCTACCAGGTTCATTCCTAGATAATGCACTCAAAGGGCACTAAGCATAGAGTGTGAAAACTGAGTTTCCCTGAGAGCTGCTTGGAAGCCTGATGGTGTGTGAAGTTAGTGAGCCAAATGGAGTTGTTCTCCCACAAGAACCACTCGGCTGATCCTTCTTCAATATGCCCTTCGCCAACATGCAGTGTTTCCTTGATTGAATTAGCTCTCACACCAATATTTGCGTCTAGAGCCTTTGCATTGAGGGCTATCTGAAAACGGCTGTGGCGCTGAAGTTGCCAGTGAATGTGCAGTTGGTGGCATGTGAAACCCGCATGTGGAGCATTCGTTTGTGTGGGATGCTCTACCAGGTTCATTCCTAGATAATACACTCAAAGGGCACTAAGCATAGAGTGTGAAAACTGAGTTTCCTTGAGAGCTGCTTGGAAGCCTGATGGTGTGTGAAGTTAGTGAGCCAAATGGAGTTGTTCTCCCACAAGAACCACTCGGCTGATCCTTCTTCAATATGCCCTTCGCCAACATGCAGTGTTTCCTTGATTGAATTAGCTCTCACACCAATATTTGCGTCTAGAGCCTTGCATTGAGGGCTATCTGAAAACGGCTGTGGCGCTGAAGTTGCCAGTGAATGTGCAGTTGGTGGCATGTGAAACCCGCATGTGGAGCATTCGTTTGTGTGGATGCTCACCAAGCTTCATTTCAGTCCTAGGCACTCAAAGGGCACTAAGCATAGAGTGTGAAAACTGAGTTTCCTTGAGAGCTGCTTGGAAGCCTGATGGTGTGTGAAGTTAGTGAGCCAAATGGAGTTGTTCTCCCACAAGAACCACTCGACTGATCCTTCTTCAATATGTCCTTCACCAACATGCAGTGTTTCCTTGATTGATTAGCTCTCACACCAATATTTACGTCTAGAGCCTTTGCATTGAGGGCTATCTGAAAACGGCTGTGGCGCTGAAGTTGCCTGTGAATGTGGAGTTGGTGGCATGTGAAACCCGCATGTGGAGCATTCGTTTGTGTGGGATGCTCACCAAGCTTCATTTCAGTCCTAGGCACTCAAAGGGCACTAAGCATAGAGTGTGAAAACTGAGTTTCCTTGAGAGCTGCTTGGAAGCCTGATGGTGTGTGAAGTTAGTGAGCCAAATGGAGTTGTTCTCCCACAAGAACCACTCGACTGATCCTTCTTCAATATGTCCTTCACCAACATGCAGTGTTTCCTTGATTGAATTAGCTCTCACACCAATATTTGCGTCTAGAGCCTTTGCATTGAGGGCTATCTGAAAACGGCTGTGGCGCTGAAGTTGCCAGTGAATGTGCAGTTGGTGGCATGTGAAACCCGCATGTGGAGCATTCGTTTGTGTGGGATGCTCTACCAGGTTCATTCCTAGATAATGCACTCAAAGGGCACTAAGCATAGAGTGTGAAAACTGAGTTTCCCTGAGAGCTGCTTGGAAGCCTGATGGTGTGTGAAGTTAGTGAGCCAAATGGAGTTGTTCTCCCACAAGAACCACTCGGCTGATCCTTCTTCAGTATGCCCTTCACCAACATGCAGTGTTTCCTTGCTTGAATTAGCTCTCACACAAATATATGCGTCTAGAGCCTTTGCATTGAAGGCTATCTGAAAACGGCTGTGGCGTTGAAGTTGCCTGTGAATGTGGAGTTTGTGGCATGTGAAACCTGCATGTAGCGCATTCGTTTGTGTGGGATGCTCTACCAGGTTCATTCCTAGATAATGCACTCAAAGGGCACTAAGCATAGAGTGTGAAAAACTGAGTTTCCCTGAGAGCTGCTTGGAAGCCTGATGGTGTGTGAAGTTAGTGAGCCAAATGGAGTTGTTCTCCCACAAGAACCACTCGGCTGATCCTTCTTCAGTATGCCCTTCACCAACATGCAGTGTTTCCTTGATTGAATTAGCTCTCACACCAATATTTGCGTCTAGAGCCTTTGCATTGAGGGCTATCTGAAAACGGCTGTGGCGCTGAAGTTGCCTGTGAATGTGGAGTTGGTGGCATGTGAAACCAGCATATGGAGCATTCGTTTGTGTGGGATGCTCTACCAGGTTCTTTCGTAGATAATGCACTCAAAGGGCACTAAGCATAGAGTGTGAAAACTGAGTTTCCTTGAGAGCTGCTTGGAGCCTGATGGTGTGTGAAGTTAGTGAGCCAAATATAGTTGTTCTCCCACAAGAACCACGCTTCTAATCGTTGTTCAATATGCTCTTCACCAACATGCAGTGTTTCCTTGATTGAATTAGCTCTCACACCAATATTTGCGTCTAGAGCCTTTCCAATGAGGGCTATCTGAAAACGGCTGTGGCGCTGAAGTTGCCTGTGAATGTGGAGTTGGTGGCATGTGAAACCCGCATGTGTGCATGTGGAACATTCGTTTGTGTGGGATGCTCACCAAGCTTCATTTCAGTCCTAGGCACTCAAAGGGCACTAAGCATAGAGTGTGAAAACTGAGTTTCCTTGAGAGCTGCTTGGAAGCTGGATGGTGTGTGATGTTAGTGAGCCAAATGGAGTTGTTCTCCCACAAGAACCACTCGGCTGATCCTTCTTCAATATGCCCTTCACCAACATGCAGTGTTTCCTTGATTGAATTATCTCTCACACCAATATTTGCGTCTAGAGCCTTTGCATTGAGGGCTATCTGAAAACGGCTGTGGCGCTGAAGTTGCCTGTGAATGTGCAGTGAGTGGCATGTGAAACCCGCATGTGGAGCATTCGTTTGTGTGGATGCTCTACCAGGTTCATTCCTAGATAATGCACTCAAAGGGCACTAAGCATAGAGTGTGAAAACTGAGTTTCCCTGAGAGCTGCTTGGAAGCCTGATGGTGTGTGAAGTTAGTGAGCCAAATGGAGTTGTTCTCCCACAAGAACCACTCGGCTGATCCTTCTTCAATATGCCCTTCGCCAACATGCAGTGTTTCCTTGATTGAATTAGCTCTCACACCATATTTGCGTCTAGAGCCTTTGCATTGAGGGCTATCTGAAAACGGCTGTGGCGCTGAAGTTGCCAGTGAATGTGCAGTTGGTGGCATGTGAAACCCGCATGTGGAGCATTCGTTTGTGTGGGATGCTCTACCAGGTTCATTCCTAGATAATACACTCAAAGGGCACTAAGCATAGAGTGTGAAAACTGAGTTTCCTTGAGAGCTGCTTGAAGCCTGATGGTGTGTGAAGTTAGTGAGCCAAATGGAGTTGTTCTCCACAAGAACCACTCGGCTGATCCTTCTTCAATATGCCCTTCGCCAACATGCAGTGTTTCCTTGATTGAATTAGCTCTCACACCAATATTTGCGTCTAGAGCCTTTGCATTGAGGGCTATCTGAAAACGGCTGTGGCGCTGAAGTTGCCAGTGAATGTGCAGTTGGTGGCATGTGAAACCCGCATGTGAGCATTCGTTTGTGTGGGATGCTCACCAAGCTTCATTTCAGTCCTAGGCACTCAAAGGGCACTAAGCATAGAGTGTGAAAACTGAGTTTCCTTGAGAGCTGCTTGGAAGCCTGATGGTGTGTGAAGTTAGTGAGCCAAATGGAGTTGTTCTCCCACAAGAACCACTCGACTGATCCTTCTTCAATATGTCCTTCACCAACATGCAGTGTTTCCTTGATTGAATTAGCTCTCACACCAATATTTACGTCTAGAGCCTTTGCATTGAGGGCTATCTGAAAACGGCTGTGGCGCTGAAGTTGCCTGTGAATGTGGAGTTGGTGGCATGTGAAACCCGCATGTGGAGCATTCGTTTGTGTGGGATGCTCACCAAGCTTCATTTCAGTCCTAGGCACTCAAAGGGCACTAAGCATAGAGTGTGAAAACTGAGTTTCCTTGAGAGCTGCTTGGAAGCCTGATGGTGTGTGAAGTTAGTGAGCCAAATGGAGTTGTTCTCCCACAAGAACCACTCGGCTGATCCTTCTTCAATATGCCCTTCACCAACATGCAGTGTTTCCTTGATTGAATTATCTCTCACACCAATATTTGCGTCTAGAGCCTTTGCATTGAGGGCTATCTGAAAACGGCTGTGGCGCTGAAGTTGCCTGTGAATGTGGAGTTGGTGCATGTGAAACCCGCATGTGGAGCATTTGTTTGTGTGGGATGCTCTACCAGGTTCATTCCTAGATAATGCACTCAAAGGGCACTAAGCATAGAGTGTGAAAACTGAGTTTCCCTGAGAGCTGCTTGGAAGCCTGATGGTGTGTGAAGTTAGTGAGCCAAATGGAGTTGTTCTCCCACAAGAATGACTCGGCTGATCCTTCTTCAATATGCCCGTCACCAACATGCAGTGTTTCCTTGATTGAATTAGCTCTCACACCAATATTTGCGTCTAGAGCCTTTGCATTGAGGGCTATCTGAAAACGGCTGTGGCGCTGAAGTTGCCAGTGAATGTGCAGTTGGTGGCATGTGAAACCCGCATGTGGAGCATTCGTTTGTGTGGGATGCTCTACCAGGTTCATTCCTAGATAATGCACTCAAAGGGCACTAAGCATAGAGTGTGAAAACTGAGTTTCCCTGAGAGCTGCTTGGAAGCCTGATGGTGTGTGAAGTTAGTGAGCCAAATGGAGTTGTTCTCCCACAAGAACCACTCGGCTGATCCTTCTTCAGTATGCCCTTCACCAACATGCAGTGTTTCCTTGCTTGAATTAGCTCTCACACAAATATATGCGTCTAGAGCCTTTGCATTGAAGGCTATCTGAAAACGGCTGTGGCGTTGAAGTTGCCTGTGAATGTGGAGTTTGTGGCATGTGAAACCTGCATGTAGCGCATTCGTTTGTGTGGGATGCTCTACCAGGTTCATTCCTAGATAATGCACTCAAAGGGCACTAAGCATAGAGTGTGAAAACTGAGTTTCCCTGAGAGCTGCTTGGAAGCCTGATGGTGTGTGAAGTTAGTGAGCCAAATGGAGTTGTTCTCCCACAAGAACCACTCGGCTGATCCTTCTTCAGTATGCCCTTCACCAACATGCAGTGTTTCCTTGATTGAATTAGCTCTCACACCAATATTTGCGTCTAGAGCCTTTGCATTGAGGGCTATCTGAAAACGGCTGTGGCGCTGAAGTTGCCTGTGAATGTGGAGTTGGTGGCATGTGAAACCAGCATATGGAGCATTCGTTTGTGTGGGATGCTCTACCAGGTTCTTTCGTAGATAATGCACTCAAAGGGCACTAAGCATAGAGTGTGAAAACTGAGTTTCCTTGAGAGCTGCTTGGAAGCCTGATGGTGTGTGAAGTTAGTGAGCCAAATATAGTTGTTCTCCCACAAGAACCACGCTTCTAATCGTTGCTCAATATGCTCTTCACCAACATGCAGTGTTTCCTTGATTGAATTAGCTCTCACACCAATATTTGCGTCTAGAGCCTTTCCAATGAGGGCTATCTGAAAACGGCTGTGGCGCTGAAGTTGCCTGTGAATGTGGAGTTGGTGGCATGTGAAACCCGCATGTGGAACATTCGTTTGTGTGGGATGCTCACCAAGCTTCATTTCAGTCCTAGGCACTCAAAGGGCACTAAGCATAGAGTGTGAAAACTTAGTTTCCTTGAGAGCTGCTTGGAAGCTGGATGGTGTGTGATGTTAGTGAGCCAAATGGAGTTGTTCTCCCACAAGAACCACTCGGCTGATCCTTCTTCAATATGCCCTTCACCAACATGCAGTGTTTCCTTGATTGAATTATCTCTCACACCAATATTTGCGTCTAGAGCCTTTGCATTGAGGGCTATCTGAAAACGGCTGTGGCGCTGAAGTTGCCTGTGATGTGGAGTTGGTGGCATGTGAAACCCGCATGTGGAGCATTCGTTTGTGTGGGATGCTCTACCAGGTTCATTCCTAGATAATGTACTGAAAGGGCACTAAGCATAGAGTGTGAAAACTGAGTTTCCTTGAGAGCTGCTTGGAAGCCTGATGGCTCGCTTGAGTAGCTGCTGAACCTATGTTCAGGAGTTGTTCTCCCACAAGAACCACTCGGCTGATTCTTCTTCAATATGCCCTTCACCAACATGCAGTGTTTCCTTGATTGAATTATCTCTCACACCAATATTTGCGTCTAGAGCCTTTGCATTGAGGGCTATCTGAAAACGGCTGTGGCGTTGAAGTTGCCTGTGAATGTGAAGTTGGTGGCATGTGAAACCCGCATGTAGAGCATTCGTTTGTGTGGGATGCTCTACCAGGTTCATTCCTAGATAATGCACTCAAAGGGCACTAAGCATAGAGTGTGAAAACTGAGTTTCCTTGAGAGCTGCTTGGAAGCCTGATGGTGTGTGAAGTTAGTGAGCCAAATGGAGTTGTTCTCCACAAGAACCACTCGGCTGATCCTTCTTCAATATGCCCTTCGCCAACATGCAGTGTTTCCTTGATTGAATTAGCTCTCACACCAATATTTGCGTCTAGAGCCTTTGCATTGAGGGCTATCTGAAATCGGCTGTTGCGCTGAAGTTGCCTGTGAATGTGGAGTTGGTGTATGTGAAACCCGCATGTGGAGCATTCGTTTGTGTGGGATGCTCACCAAGCATCATTTCAGTCCTAGGCACTCAAAGGGCACTAAGCACAGAGTTTGAAAACTGAGTTTCCCTGAGAGCTGCTTGGAAGCTGATGGTGTGTGAAGTTAGTGAGCCAAATGGAGTTGTTCTCCCACAAGAACCACTCGTCTAATCGTTGTTCAATATGCTCTTCACCAACATGCAGTGTTTCCTTGATTGAATTAGCTCTCACACCAATATTTGCGTCTAGCGCCTTTGCATTGAGGGCTATCTGAAAACGGCTGTGGCGCTGAAGTTGCCTGTGAATGTGGAGTTGTTGGCATGTGAAACCCGCATGTGGAGCATTCGTTTCTGTGGGATGCTCACCAAGCTTCATTTCAGTCCTAGGCACTCAAAGGGCACTAAGCATAGAGTGTGAAAACTGAGTTTCCTTGAGAGCTGCTTGGAAGCCTGATGGTGTGTGAAGTTAGTGAGCCAAATGGAGTTGTTCTCCCACAAGAACCACTCGGCTGATCCTTCTTCAATATGCCCTTCACCAACATGCAGTGTTTCCTTGATTGAATTATCTCTCACACCAATATTTGCGTCTAGAGCCTTTCCATTGAGGGCTTTCTGAAAACGGCTGTGGCGCTGAAGTTGCCTGTGAATGTGGAGTTGGTGGCATGTGAAACCCGCATGTGGAGCATTCGTTTGTGTGGGATGCTCTCCCAGGTTCATTCCTAGATAATGCACTCAAAGGGCACTAAGCATAGAGTGTGAAAACTGAGTTTCCTTGAGAGCTGCTTGGAAGCCGGATGGTGTGTGAAGTTAGTGAGCCAATGGAGTTGTTCTCCCTCAAGAACCACTCGACTGAATCTTCCTCAGTATGCCCTTCACCAACATGCAGTGTTTCCTTGATTGAATTAGCTCTCACACCAATATTTGCGTCTAGAGCCTTTGCATTGAGGGCTATCTGAAAACGGCTGTGGCGCTGAAGTTGCCTGTGAATGTGGAGTTGGTGGCATGTGAAACCGCATGTGGAGCATTCGTTTGTGGGATGCTCACCAAGCTTCATTTCATTCCAAGGCCCTCAAAGGGCACTAAGCACAGAGTGTGAAAACTGAGTTTCCTTGAGAGATGCTTGGAAGCCTGATGGTGTGTGAAGTTAGTGAGCCAAATGGAGTTGTTCTCCCACAAGAACCACTCGGCTGATCCTTCTTCAATATGCCCTTCACCAACATGCAGTGTTTCCTTGATTGAATTAGTTCTCACACCAATATTTGCGTCTAGAGCCTTTGCATTGAGGGCTATCTGAAAACGGCTGTGGCGCTGAAGTTGCCTGTGAATGTGGAGTTGGTGGCATGTGAAACCCGCATGTGGAGCATTCGTTTGTGTGGGATGCTCACCAAGCTTCATTTCATTCCTAGGCACTCAAAGGGCACTAAGCACAGAGTGTGAAAACTGAGTTTCCTTGAGAGCTGCTTGGAAGCCGGATGGTGTGTGAAGTTAGTGAGCCAAATGGAGTTGTTCTCCACAAGAACCACTCGGCTGATCCTTCTTCAATATGCCCTTCACCAACATGCAGTGTTTCCTTGATTGAATTAGCTCTCACACCAATATTTGCGTCTAGAGCCTTTCCATGAGGGCTATCTGAAAACGGCTGTGGCGTTGAAGTTGCCTGTGAATGTGGAGTTGGTGGCATGTGAAACCGCATGTGGAGCATTCGTTTGTGTGGGATGCTCTACCAGGTTCATTCCTAGATAATGCACTCAAAATGCACTAAGCATAGAGTGTGAAACTGAGTTTCCCTGAGAGCTGCTTGGAAGCCTGATGGTGTGTGAAGTTAGTGAGCCAAATGGAGTTGTTCTCCACAAGAACCACTCGGCTGATCCTTCTTCAATATGCCCTTCACCAACATGCAGTGTTTCCTTGATTGAATTATCTCTCACACCAATATTTGCGTCTAGAGCCTTTGCATTGAGGGCTATCTGAAACGGCTGTGGTGCTGAAGTTGCCTGTGAATGTGGAGTTGGTGGCATGTGAAACCCGCATGTGGAGCATTCGTTTGTGTGGGATGCTCTACCAGGTTCATTCCTAGATAATGCACTCAAAGGGCACTAAGCATAGAGTGTGAAAACTGAGTTTCCTTGAGAGCTGCTTGGAAGCCTGATGGTGTGTGAAGTCAGTGAGCCAAATGGAGTTGTTCTCCCACAAGAACCACTCGGCTGATCCTTCTTCAATATGCCCTTCACCAACATGCAGTGTTTCCTTGATTGAATTAGCTCTCACACCAATATTTGCGTCTAGAGCCTTTGCATTGAGGGCTATCTGAAAACGGCTGTGGCGCTGAATTTGCCTGTGAATGTGGAGTTGGTGGCATGTGAAACCGGCATGTGGAACATTCGTTTGTGTGGATGCTCTACCAGCTCATTCCTAGATAATGCACTCAAAGAGCACTAAGCATAGAGTGTGAAAACTGAGTTTCCCTGAGAGCTGCTTGGAAGCCTGATGGTGTGTGAAGTTAGTGAGCCAAATGGAGTTGTTCTCCCACAAGAATCATTCGACTGATTCTTCTTCAATATGTCCTTCACCAACATGCAGTGTTTCATTGATTAAATTAGCTCTCACACCAATATTTGCGTCTAGAGCCTTTGCATTGAGGGCTATCTGAAAACGGCTGTGGCGCTGAAGTTGCCTGTGAATGTGGAGTTGGTGGCATGTGAAACCCGCATGTGGAGCATTCGTTTGTGTGGGATGCTCACCAAGCTTCATTTCATTCCTAGGCCCTCAAAGGGCACTAAGCATAGAGTGTGAAAACTGAGTTTCCCTGAGAGCTGCTTGGAAGCCTGATGGTGTGTGAAGTTAGTGAGCCAAATGGAGTTGTTCTCCCACAAGAACCACTCGGCTGATCCTTCTTCAATATGCCCGTCACCAACATGCAGTGTTTCCTTGATTGAATTAGCTCTCACACCAATATTTGCGTCTAGAGCCTTTGCATTGAGGGCTATCTGAAAACGGCTGTGGCGCTGAAGTTGCCTGTGAATGTGGAGTTGGTGGCATGTGAAACCCGCATGTGGAGCATTCGTTTGTGTGGGATGCTCTACCAGGTTCATTCCTAGATAATGCACTCAAAGGGCACTAAGCATAGAGTGTGAAAACTGAATTTCCCGGAGAGCTGCTTGGAAGCCTGATGGTGTGTGAAGTTAGTGAGCCAAATGGAGTTGTTCTCCCACAAGAAACACTCGGCTGATCCTTCTTCAATATGCCCTTCACCAACATGCAGTGTTTCCTTGATTGAATTAGCTCTCACACCAATATTTGCGTCTAGAGCCTTTGCATTGAGGGCTATCTGAAAATGGCTGTGGCGCTGAAGTTGCCTGTGAAT
Organism: Ochotona princeps; assembly: GCF_030435755.1. Lineage (NCBI taxonomy): Eukaryota > Metazoa > Chordata > Mammalia > Lagomorpha > Ochotonidae > Ochotona > Ochotona princeps. The sequence continues at coordinate 15,840 of NW_026696195.1, read as the reverse complement.
GTGGAGTTGGTGGCATGTGAAACCCGCATATGGAGCATTCGTTTGTGTGGGATGCTCTAACAGGTTCATTCCTAGATAATGCACTCAAAGGGCACTAAGCATAGAGTGTGAAAACTGAGTTTCCTTGAGAGCTTCTTGGAAGCCTGATGGTGTGTGAAGTTAGTGAGCCAAATGGAGTTGTTCTCTCACAAGAACCACTCGGCTGATTCTTCTTCAATATGCCCTTCACCAACATGCAGTGTTTCCTTGATTGAATTAGCTCTCATACCAATATTTGCGTTTAGATCCTTTGCATTGAGGGCTATCTGAAAACGGCTGTGGCGCTGAAGTTGCCTGTGAATGTGGAGTTGGTGGCATGTGAAACCCGCATGTGGAGCATTCGTTTGTGTGGGATGCTCTACCAGGTTCATTCCTAGATAATGCACTCAAAATGCACTAAGCATAGAGTGTGAAAACTGAGTTTCCCTGAGAGCTGCTTGGAAGCCTGATGGTGTGTGAAGTTAGTGAGCCAAATGGAGTTGTTCTCCCACAAGAACCACTCGGCTGATCCTTCTTCAATATGCCCTTCACCAACATGCAGTGTTTCCTTGATTGAATTAGCTCTCACACCAATATTTGCGTCTAGAGCCTTTGCATTGAGGGCTATCTGAAAACGGCTGTGGCGCTGAAGTTGCCTGTAAATGTGGAGTTGGTGGCATGTGAAACCCGCATGTGGAGCATTCGTTTGTGTGGGATGCTCACCAAGCTTCATTTCAGTCCTAGGCACTCAAAGGGCACTAAGCACAGAGTGTGAAAACTGAGTTTCCTTGAGAGCTGCTTGGAAGCCGGATGGTGTGTGAAGTTAGTGAGCCAAATGGAGTTGTTCTCCCACAAGAACCACTCGACTGATCCTTCTTCAATATGCCCGTCACCAACATGAAGTGTTTCCTTGATTGAATTAGCTCTCACACCAATATTTGCGTCTAGAGCCTTTGCATTGAGGGCTATCTGAAAATGGCTGTGGCGCTGAAGTTGCCTGTGAATGTGGAGTTGGTGGCATGTGAAACCAGCATGCAGAACATTCGTTTGTGTGGGATGCTCTACCAGGTTCATTCCTAGATAATGCACTCAAAGGGCACTAAGCATAGAGTGTGAAAACTGAGTTTCCTTGAGAGCTGCTTGGAAGCCTAATGGTGTGTGAAGTTAGTGAGCCAAATGGAGTTGTTCTCCCACAAGAACCAGTCGGGTGATTCTGCTTCAATATGCCCTTCACCAACATGCAGTGTTTCCTTGATTGAATTCGCTCTCACACCAATATTTGCGTCTAGAGCTTTTGTATTGAGGGCTATCTGAAAACGGCTGTGGCGCTGAAGTTGCCTGTGAATGTGCAGTGAGTGGCATGTGAAACCCGCATGTGGAGCATTCGTTTGTGTGGGATGCTCTACCAGGTTCATTCCTAGATAATGCACTCAAAGGGCACTAAGCATAGAGTGTGAAAACTGAGTTTCCCTGAGAGCTGCTTGGAAGCTGGATGGTGTGTGAAGTTAGTGAGCCAAATGGAGTTGTTCTCCCACAAGAACACTCGGCTGATCCTTCTTCAATATGCCCTTCACCAACATGCAGTGTTTCCTTGATTGAATTAGCTCTCACACCAATATTTGCGTCTAGAGCCTTTGCATTGAGGGCTTTCTGAAAACGGCTGTGGCGCTGAAGTTGCCTGTGAATGTGGAGTTGGTGGCATGTGAAACCCGCATGTGGAGCATTCGTTGTGTGGGATGCTCTCCCAGGTTCATTCCTAGATAATGCACTCAAAGGGCACTAAGCATAGAGTGTGAAAACTGAGTTTCCTTGAGAGCTGCTTGGAAGCCGGATGGTGTGTGAAGTTAGTGAGCCAAATGGAGTTGTTCTCCTCAAGAACCACTCGACTGAATCTTCCTCAGTATGCCCTTCACCAACATGCAGTGTTTCCTTGATTGAATTAGCTCTCACACCAATATTTGCGTCTAGAGCCTTTGCATTGAGGGCTATCTGAAAACGGCTGTGGCGCTGAAGTTGCCTGTGAATGTGGAGTTGGTGGCATGTGAAACCCGCATGTGGAGCATTCGTTTGTGTGGGATGCTCACCAAGCTTCATTTCATTCCAAGGCCCTCAAAGGGCACTAAGCACAGAGTGTGAAAACTGAGTTTCCTTGAGAGATGCTTGGAAGCCTGATGGTGTGTGAAGTTAGTGAGCCAAATGGAGTTGTTCTCCCACAAGAACCACTCGGCTGATCCTTCTTCAATATGCCCTTCACCAACATGCAGTGTTTCCTTGATTGAATTAGTTCTCACACCAATATTTGCGTCTAGAGCCTTTGCATTGAGGGCTATCTGAAAACGGCTGTGGCGCTGAAGTTGCCTGTGAATGTGGAGTTGGTGGCATGTGAAACCCGCATGTGAGCATTCGTTTGTGTGGGATGCTCACCAAGCTTCATTTCATTCCTAGGCACTCAAAGGGCACTAAGCACAGAGTGTGAAAACTGAGTTTCCTTGAGAGCTGCTTGGAAGCCGGATGGTGTGTGAAGTTAGTGAGCCAAATGGAGTTGTTCTCCCACAAGAACCACTCGGCTGATCCTTCTTCAATATGCCCTTCACCAACATGCAGTGTTTCCTTGATTGAATTAGCTCTCACACCAATATTTGCGTCTAGAGCCTTTCCATTGAGGGCTATCTGAAACGGCTGTGGCGTTGAAGTTGCCTGTGAATGTGGAGTTGGTGGCATGTGAAACCCGCATGTGGAGCATTCGTTTGTGTGGGATGCTCACCAAGCTTCATTTCATTCCTAGGCACTCAAAGGGCACTAAGCACAGAGTGTGAAAACTGAGTTTCCTTGAGAGCTGCTTGGAAGCCGGATGGTGTGTGAAGTTAGTGAGCCAAATGGAGTTGTTCTCCCACAAGAACCACTCGGCTGATCCTTCTTCAATATGCCCGTCACCAACATGAAGTGTTTCCTTGATTGAATTAGCTCTCACACCAATATTTGCGTCTAGAGCCTTTGCATTGAGGGCTATCTGAAAATGGCTGTGGCGCTGAAGTTGCCTGTGAATGTGGAGTTGGTGCATGTGAAACCAGCATGCAGAACATTCGTTTGTGTGGGATGCTCTACCAGGTTCATTCCTAGATAATGCACTCAAAGGGCACTAAGCATAGAGTGTGAAAACTGAGTTTCCTTGAGAGCTGCTTGGAAGCCTAATGGTGTGTGAAGTTAGTGAGCCAAATGGAGTTGTTCTCCCACAAGAACCAGTCGGGTGATTCTGCTTCAATATGCCCTTCACCAACATGCAGTGTTTCCTTGATTGAATTCGCTCTCACACCAATATTTGCGTCTAGAGCTTTTGTATTGAGGGCTATCTGAAAACGGCTGTGGCGCTGAAGTTGCCTGTGAATGTGCAGTGAGTGGCATGTGAAACCCGCATGTGGAGCATTCGTTTGTGTGGGATGCTCTACCAGGTCATTCCTAGATAATGCACTCAAAGGGCACTAAGCATAGAGTGTGAAAACTGAGTTTCCTGAGAGCTGCTTGGAAGCTGGATGGTGTGTGAAGTTAGTGAGCCAAATGGAGTTGTTCTCCCACAAGAACCACTCGGCTGATCCTTCTTCAATATGCCCTTCACCAACATGCAGTGTTTCCTTGATTGAATTAGCTCTCACACCAATATTTGCGTCTAGAGCCTTTGCATTGAGGGCTTTCTGAAAACGGCTGTGGCGCTGAAGTTGCCTGTGAATGTGGAGTTGGTGGCATGTGAAACCCGCATGTGGAGCATTCGTTTGTGTGGGATGCTCTCCCAGGTTCATTCCTAGATAATGCACTCAAAGGGCACTAAGCATAGAGTGTGAAAACTGAGTTTCCTTGAGAGCTGCTTGGAAGCCGGATGGTGTGTGAAGTTAGTGAGCCAAATGGAGTTGTTCTCCCTCAAGAACCACTCGACTGAATCTTCCTCAGTATGCCCTTCACCAACATGCAGTGTTTCCTTGATTGAATTAGCTCTCACACCAATATTTGCGTCTAGAGCCTTTGCATTGAGGGCTATCTGAAAACGGCTGTGGCGCTGAAGTTGCCTGTGAATGTGGAGTTGGTGGCATGTGAAACCCGCATGTGGAGCATTCGTTTGTGTGGGATGCTCACCAAGCTTCATTTCATTCCAAGGCCCTCAAAGGGCACTAAGCACAGAGTGTGAAAACTGAGTTTCCTTGAGAGATGCTTGGAAGCCTGATGGTGTGTGAAGTTAGTGAGCCAAATGGAGTTGTTCTCCCACAAGAACCACTCGGCTGATCCTTCTTCAATATGCCCTTCACCAACATGCAGTGTTTCCTTGATTGAATTAGTTCTCACACCAATATTTGCGTCTAGAGCCTTTGCATTGAGGGCTATCTGAAAACGGCTGTGGCGCTGAAGTTGCCTGTGAATGTGGAGTTGGTGGCATGTGAAACCCGCATGTGGAGCATTCGTTTGTGTGGGATGCTCACCAAGCTTCATTTCATTCCTAGGCACTCAAAGGGCACTAAGCACAGAGTGTGAAAACTGAGTTTCCTTGAGAGCTGCTTGGAAGCCGGATGGTGTGTGAAGTTAGTGAGCCAAATGGAGTTGTTCTCCCACAAGAACCACTCGGCTGATCCTTCTTCAATATGCCCTTCACCAACATGCAGTGTTTCCTTGATTGAATTAGCTCTCACACCAATATTTGCGTCTAGAGCCTTTCCATTGAGGGCTATCTGAAAACGGCTGTGGCGTTGAAGTTGCCTGTGAATGTGGAGTTGGTGGCATGTGAAACCCGCATGTGGAGCATTCGTTTGTGTGGGATGCTCACCAAGCTTCATTTCATTCCTAGGCACTCAAAGGGCACTAAGCACAGAGTGTGAAAACTGAGTTTCCTTGAGAGCTGCTTGGAAGCCGGATGGTGTGTGAAGTTAGTGAGCCAAATGGAGTTGTTCTCCCACAAGAACCACTCGGCTGATCCTTCTTCAATATGCCCTTCACCAACATGCAGTGTTTCCTTGATTGAATTAGCTCTCACACCAATATTTGCGTCTAGAGCCTTTCCATTGAGGGCTATCTGAAAACGGCTGTGGCGTTGAAGTTGCCTGTGAATGTGGAGTTGGTGGCATGTGAAACCCGCATGTGGAGCATTCGTTTGTGTGGGATGCTCTACCAGGTTCATTCCTAGATAATGCACTCAAAATGCACTAAGCATAGAGTGTGAAAACTGAGTTTCCCTGAGAGCTGCTTGGAAGCCTGATGGTGTGTGAAGTTAGTGAGCCAAATGGAGTTGTTCTCCCACAAGAACCACTCGGCTGATCCTTCTTCAATATGCCCTTCACCAACATGCAGTGTTTCCTTGATTGAATTATCTCTCACACCAATATTTGCGTCTAGAGCCTTTGCATTGAGGGCTATCTGAAAACGGCTGTGGTGCTGAAGTTGCCTGTGAATGTGGAGTTGGTGGCATGTGAAACCCGCATGTGGAGCATTCGTTTGTGTGGGATGCTCTACCAGGTTCATTCCTAGATAATGCACTCAAAGGGCACTAAGCATAGAGTGTGAAAACTGAGTTTCCTTGAGAGCTGCTTGGAAGCCTGATGGTGTGTGAAGTCAGTGAGCCAAATGGAGTTGTTCTCCCACAAGAACCACTCGGCTGATTCTTCTTCAATATGCCCTTCACCAACATGCAGTGTTTCCTTGATTGAATTAGCTCTCACACCAATATTTGCGTCTAGAGCCTTTGCATTGAGGGCTATCTGAAAACGGCTGTGGCGCTGAATTTGCCTGTGAATGTGGAGTTGGTGGCATGTGAAACCGGCATGTGGAACATTCGTTTGTGTGGGATGCTCTACCAGGCTCATTCCTAGATAATGCACTCAAAGAGCACTAAGCATAGAGTGTGAAAACTGAGTTTCCCTGAGAGCTGCTTGGAAGCCTGATGGTGTGTGAAGTTAGTGAGCCAAATGGAGTTGTTCTCCCACAAGAACCATTCGACTGATTCTTCTTCAATATGTCCTTCACCAACATGCAGTGTTTCATTGATTAAATTAGCTCTCACACCAATATTTGCGTCTAGAGCCTTTGCATTGAGGGCTATCTGAAAACGGCTGTGGCACTGAAGTTGCCTGTGAATGTGGAGTTGGTGGCATGTGAAACCCGCATGTGGAGCATTCGTTTGTGTGGGATGCTCTCCAAGCTTCATTTCAGTCCTAGGCCCTCAAAGGGCACTAAGCATAGAGTGTGAAAACTGAGTTTCCCTGAGAGCTGCTTGGAAGCCTGATGGTGTGTGAAGTTAGTGAGCCAAATGGAGTTGTTCTCCCACAAGAACCACTCGGCTGATCCTTCTTCAATATGCCCGTCACCAACATGCAGTGTTTCCTTGATTGAATTAGCTCTCACACCAATATTTGCGTCTAGAGCCTTTGCATTGAGGGCTATCTGAAAACGGCTGTGGCGCTGAAGTTGCCTGTGAATGTGGAGTTGGTGGCATGTGAAACCCGCATGTGGAGCATTCGTTTGTGTGGGATGCTCTACCAGGTTCATTCCTAGATAATGCACTCAAAGGGCACTAAGCATAGAGTGTGAAAACTGAATTTCCCGGAGAGCTGCTTGGAAGCCTGATGGTGTGTGAAGTTAGTGAGCCAAATGGAGTTGTTCTCCCACAAGAAACACTCGGCTGATCCTTCTTCAATATGCCCTTCACCAACATGCAGTGTTTCCTTGATTGAATTAGCTCTCACACCAATATTTGCGTCTAGAGCCTTTGCATTGAGGGCTATCTGAAAATGGCTGTGGCGCTGAAGTTGCCTGTGAATGTGGAGTTGGTGGCATGTGAAACCCGCATATGGAGCATTCGTTTGTGTGGGATGCTCTAACAGGTTCATTCCTAGATAATGCACTCAAAGGGCACTAAGCATAGAGTGTGAAAACTGAGTTTCCTTGAGAGCTTCTTGGAAGCCTGATGGTGTGTGAAGTTAGTGAGCCAAATGGAGTTGTTCTCTCACAAGAACCACTCGGCTGATTCTTCTTCAATATGCCCTTCACCAACATGCAGTGTTTCCTTGATTGAATTAGCTCTCATACCAATATTTGCGTCTAGATCCTTTGCATTGAGGGCTATCTGAAAACGGCTGTGGCGCTGAAGTTGCCTGTGAATGTGGAGTTGGTGGCATGTGAAACCCGCATGTGGAGCATTCGTTTGTGTGGGATGCTCTACCAGGTTCATTCCTAGATAATGCACTCAAAATGCACTAAGCATAGAGTGTGAAAACTGAGTTTCCCTGAGAGCTGCTTGGAAGCCTGATGGTGTGTGAAGTTAGTGAGCCAAATGGAGTTGTTCTCCCACAAGAACCACTCGGCTGATCCTTCTTCAATATGCCCTTCACCAACATGCAGTGTTTCCTTGATTGAATTAGCTCTCACACCAATATTTGCGTCTAGAGCCTTTGCATTGAGGGCTATCTGAAAACGGCTGTGGCGCTGAAGTTGCCTGTAAATGTGGAGTTGGTGGCATGTGAAACCCGCATGTGGAGCATTCGTTTGTGTGGGATGCTCACCAAGCTTCATTTCAGTCCTAGGCACTCAAAGGGCACTAAGCACAGAGTGTGAAAACTGAGTTTCCTTGAGAGCTGCTTGGAAGCCGGATGGTGTGTGAAGTTAGTGAGCCAAATGGAGTTGTTCTCCCACAAGAACCACTCGACTGATCCTTCTTCAATATGCCCGTCACCAACATGAAGTGTTTCCTTGATTGAATTAGCTCTCACACCAATATTTGCGTCTAGAGCCTTTGCATTGAGGGCTATCTGAAAATGGCTGTGGCGCTGAAGTTGCCTGTGAATGTGGAGTTGGTGGCATGTGAAACCCGCATGTAGAACATTCGTTTGTGTGGGATGCTCTACCAGGTTCATTCCTAGATAATGCACTCAAAGGGCACTAAGCATAGAGTGTGAAAACTGAGTTTCCTTGAGAGCTGCTTGGAAGCCTGATGGTGTGTGAAGTTAGTGAGCCAAATGGAGTTGTTCTCCCACAAGAACCAGTCGGGTGATTCTGCTTCAATATGCCCTTCACCAACATGCAGTGTTTCCTTGATTGAATTCGCTCTCACACCAATATTTGCTTCTAGAGCTTTTGTATTGAGGGCTATCTGAAAACGGCTGTGGCGCTGAAGTTGCCTGTGAATGTGCAGTGGGTGGCATGTGAAACCCGCATGTGGAGCATTCGTTTGTGTGGGATGCTCTACCAGGTTCATTCCTAGATAATGCACTCAAAGGGCACTAAGCATAGAGTGTGAAAACTGAGTTTCCCTGAGAGCTGCTTGGAAGCCTGATGGTGTGTGAAGTTAGTGAGCCAAATGGAGTTGTTCTCCCACAAGAACCACTCGGCTGATCCTTCTTCAATATGCCCTTCACCAACATGCAGTGTTCCTTGATTTAATTAGCTCTCACACCAATATTTGCGTCTAGATCCTGTGCATTGAGGGCTATCTGAAAACGGCTGTGGCGCTGAATTTGCATGAGAATGTGGAGTTGGTGGCATGTGAAACCCGCATGTGGAGCATTCGTTTGTGTGGGATGCTCACCAAGCTTCCTTTCAGTCCTAGGCACTCAAAGGGCACTAAGCATAGAGTGTGAAAACTGAGTTTCCTTGAGAGCTGCTTGGAAGCCTGATGGTGTGTGAAGTTAGTGAGCCAAATGGAGTTGTTCTCCCACAAGAACCACTCGGCTGATTCTTCTTCAATATGCCCGTCACCAACATGAAGTGTTTCCTTGATTGAAATAGCTCTCACACCAATATTTGCGTCTAGAGCCTTTGCATTGAGGGCTATCTGAAAACGGCTGTGGCGCTGAAGCTGCATGAGAATGTGCAGTGGGTGGCATGTGAAACCCGCATGTGGAGCATTCGTTTGTGTGGGATGCTCACCAAGCTTCATTTCATTCCTAGGCCCTCAAAGGGCACTAAGCACAGACTGTGAAAACTGAGTTTCCTTGAGAGCTGCTTGGAAGCCGGATGGTGTGTGAAGTTAGTGAGCCAAATGGAGTTGTTCTCCCACAAGAACCACTCGACTGATCCTTCTTCAATATGCCCTTCACCAACATGCAGTGTTTCCTTGATTGAATTAGCTCTCACACCAATATTTGCGTCTAGAGCCTTTGCATTGAGGGCTATCTGAAAATGGCTGTGGCGCTGAAGTTGCCTGTGAATGTGGAGTTGGTGGCATGTGAAACCCGCATGTAGAGGATTCGTTTGTGTGGGATGCTCTACCAGGTTCATTCCTAGATAATGCACTGAAAGGGCATTAAGCATAGAGTGTGAAAACTGAGTTTCCTTGAGAGCTGCTTGGAAGCCTGATGGTGTGTGAGTTAGTGAGCCAAATGGAGTTGTTCTCCCACAAGAACCAGTCGGGTGATTCTGCTTCAATATACCCTTCACCAACATGCAGTGTTTCCTTGATTGAATTAGCTCTCACACCAATATTTGCTTCTAGAGCTTTTGCATTGCGGGCTATCTGAAAATTTTTGTGGCGCTGAAGTTGCCTGTGAATGTGCAGTGGGTGGCATGTGAAACCCGCATGTGGAGCATTCGTTTGTGTGGGATGCTCTACCAGGTTCATTCCTAGATAATGCACTCAAAGGGCACTAAGCATAGAGTGTGAAAACTGAGTTTCCCTGAGAGCTGCTTGGAAGCCTGATGGTGTGTGAAGTTAGTGAGCCAAATGGAGTTGTTCTCCCACAAGAACCACTCGACTGATCCTTCTTCAATATGCCCTTCACCAACATGCAGTGTTTCCTTGATTGAATTAGCTCTCACACCAATATTTGCGTCTAGAGCCTTTGCATTGAGGGCTATCTGAAAACGGCTGTGGCGCTGAAGTTGCCTGTGAATGTGGAGTTGGTGGCATGTGAAACCCGCATGTGGAGCATTCGTTTGTGTGGGATGCTCACCAAGCTTCATTTCAGTCCTAGGCCCTCAAAGGGCACTAAGCACAGAGTGTGAAAACTGAGTTTCCTTGAGAGCTGCTTGGAAGCCTGATGGTGTGTGAAGTTAGTGAGCCAAATGGAGTTGTTCTCCCACAAGAACCACTCGACTGATCCTTCTTCAATATGCCCGTCACCAACATGAAGTGTTTCCTTGATTGAATTAGCTCTCACACCAATATTTGCGTCTAGAGCCTTTGCATTGAGGGCTATCTGAAATGGCTGTGGCGCTGAAGTTGCCTGTGAATGTGGAGTTGGTGGCATGTGAAACCAGCATGTAGAACATTCGTTTGTGTGGGATGCTCTACCAGGTTCATTCCTAGATAATGCACTCAAAGGGCACTAAGCATAGAGTGTGAAAACTGAGTTTCCTTGAAAGCTGCTTGGAAGCCTGATGGTGTGTGAAGTTAGTGAGCCAAATGGAGTTGTTCTCCCACAAGAACCAGTCGGGTGATTCTGCTTCAATATGCCCTTCACCAACATGCAGTGTTTCCTTGATTGAATTCGCTCTCACACCAATATTTGCTTCTAGAGCTTTTGTATTGAGGGCTATCTGAAAACAGCTGTGGCGCTGAAGTTGCCTGTGAATGTGCAGTGGGTGGCATGTGAAACCCGCATGTGGAGCATTCGTTTGTGTGGGATGCTCTACCAGGTTCATTCCTAGATAATGCACTCAAAGGGCACTAAGCATAGAGTGTGAAAACTGAGTTTCCCTGAGAGCTGCTTGGAAGCCTGATGGTGTGTGAAGTTAGTGAGCCAAATGGAGTTGTTCTCCCACAAGAACCACTCGGCTGATCCTTCTTCAATATGCCCTTCACCAACATGCAGTGTTCCTTGATTTAATTAGCTCTCACACCAATATTTGCGTCTAGATCCTGTGCATTGAGGGCTATCTGAAAACGGCTGTGGCGCTGAATTTGCATGAGAATGTGGAGTTGGTGGCATGTGAAACCCGCATGTGGAGCATTCGTTTGTGTGGGATGCTCACCAAGCTTCCTTTCAGTCCTAGGCACTCAAAGGGCACTAAGCATAGAGTGTGAAAACTGAGTTTCCTTGAGAGCTGCTTGGAAGCCTGATGGTGTGTGAAGTTAGTGAGCCAAATGGAGTTGTTCTCCCACAAGAACCACTCGGCTGATTCTTCTTCAATATGCCCGTCACCAACATGAAGTGTTTCCTTGATTGAAATAGCTCTCACACAAATATTTGCGTCTAGAGCCTTTGCATTGAGGGCTATCTGAAAACGGCTGTGGCGCTGAAGCTGCATGAGAATGTGCAGTGGGTGGCATGTGAAACCCGCATGTGGAGCATTCGTTTGTGTGGGATGCTCACCAAGCTTCATTTCATTCCTAGGCCCTCAAAGGGCACTAAGCACAGACTGTGAAAACTGAGTTTCCTTGAGAGCTGCTTGGAAGCCGGATGGTGTGTGAAGTTAGTGAGCCAAATGGAGTTGTTCTCCCACAAGAACCACTCGACTGATCCTTCTTCAATATGCCCTTCACCAACATGCAGTGTTTCCTTGATTGAATTAGCTCTCACACCAATATTTGCGTCTAGAGCCTTTGCATTGAGGGCTATCTGAAAATGGCTGTGGCGCTGAAGTTGCCTGTGAATGTGGAGTTGGTGGCATGTGAAACCGCATGTAGAGGATTCGTTTGTGTGGATGCTCTACCAGGTTCATTCCTAGATAATGCACTGAAAGGGCATTAAGCATAGAGTGTGAAAACTGAGTTTCCTTGAGAGCTGCTTGGAAGCCTGATGGTGTGTGAAGTTAGTGAGCCAAATGGAGTTGTTCTCCCACAAGAACCAGTCGGGTGATTCTGCTTCAATATACCCTTCACCAACATGCAGTGTTTCCTTGATTGAATTAGCTCTCACACCAATATTTGCTTCTAGAGCTTTTGCATTGCGGGCTATCTGAAAATTTTTGTGGCGCTGAAGTTGCCTGTGAATGTGCAGTGGGTGGCATGTGAAACCCGCATGTGGAGCATTCGTTTGTGTGGGATGCTCTACCAGGTTCATTCCTAGATAATGCACTCAAAGGGCACTAAGCATAGAGTGTGAAAACTGAGTTTCCCTGAGAGCTGCTTGGAAGCCTGATGGTGTGTGAAGTTAGTGAGCCAAATGGAGTTGTTCTCCCACAAGAACCACTCGACTGATCCTTCTTCAATATGCCCTTCACCAACATGCAGTGTTTCCTTGATTGAATTAGCTCTCACACCAATATTTGCGTCTAGAGCCTTTGCATTGAGGGCTATCTGAAAACGGCTGTGGCGCTGAAGTTGCCTGTGAATGTGAGTTGGTGGCATGTGAAACCCGCATGTGGAGCATTCGTTTGTGTGGGATGCTCACCAAGCTTCATTTCAGTCCTAGGCCCTCAAAGGGCACTAAGCACAGAGTGTGAAAACTGAGTTTCCTTGAGAGCTGCTTGGAAGCCTGATGGTGTGTGAAGTTAGTGAGCCAAATGGAGTTGTTCTCCCACAAGAACCACTCGACTGATCCTTCTTCAATATGCCCGTCACCAACATGAAGTGTTTCCTTGATTGAATTAGCTCTCACACCAATATTTGCGTCTAGAGCCTTTGCATTGAGGGCTATCTGAAAACGGCTGTGGCGCTGAAGTTGCCTGTGAATGTGGAGTTGGTGGCATGTGAAACCGGCATGTGGAGCATTCGTTTGTGTGGGATGCTCTACCAGGTTCATTCCTAGATAATGCACTCAAAGGGCACTAAGCATAGAGTGTGAAAACTGAGTTTCCTTGAGAGCTGCTTGGAAGCCTGATGGTGTGTGAAGTTAGTGAGCCAAATGGAGTTGTTCTCCCACAAGAACCACTCGGCTGATTCTTCCTCAGTATGCCCTTCGCCAACATGCTGTGTTTCCTTGATTGAATTAGCTCTCACACCAATATTTGCGTCTAGATCCTTTGCATTGAGGGCTATCTGAAAACGGCTGTGGCGCTGAAGTTGCATGAGAATGTGGAGTTGGTGGCATGTGAACCCGCATGTGGAGCATTCGTTTGTGTGGGATGCTCACCAAGCTTCATTTCATTCCTAGGCCCTCAAAGGGCACTAAGCACAGACTGTGAAACTGAGTTTCCTTGAGAGCTGCTTGGAAGCCGGATGGTGTGTGAAGTTAGTGAGCCAAATGGAGTAGTTCTCCCACAAGAACCACTCGACTGATCCTTCTTCAATATGCCCGTCACCAACATGAAGTGTCCTTGATTGAATTAGCTCTCACACCAATATTTGCGTCTAGATCCTTTGCATTGAGGGCTATCTGAAAACGGCTGTGGCGCTGAAGTTGCCTGTGAATGTGGAGTTGCTGGCATGTGAAACCAGCATGTAGAGCATTCGTTTGTGTGGGATGCTCTACCAGGTTCATTCCTAGATAATGCACTCAAAGGGCACTAAGCATAGAGTGTGAAAACTGAGTTTCCTTGAGAGCTGCTTGGAAGCCGGATGGTGTGTGAAGATAGTGAGCCAAATGGAGTTGTTCTCCCACAAGAAACACTCGGCTGATCCTTCTTCAATATGCCCTTCACCAACATGCAGTGTTTCCTTGATTTAATTAGCTCTCACACCAATATTTGCGTCTAGAGCCTTTGCATTGAGGGCTATCTGAAAACGGCTGTGGCGCTGAAGTTGCCTGTGAATGTGCAGTTGGTGGCATGTGAAACCCGCATGTGGAGCATTCATTTGTGTGGGATGCTCTACCAGGTTCATTCCTAGATAATGCACTCAAAGGGCAATAAGCATAGAGTGTGAAAACTGAGTTTCCCTGAGAGCTGCTTGGAAGCCTGATGGTGTGTGAAGTTAGTGCGCCAAATGGAGTTGTTCTCCCACAAGAAACCCTCGACTGATTCTTCTTCAAGATGTGCTTCACCAACATGCAGTGTTTCCTTGATTGAATTAGCTCTCACACCAATATTTGCGTCTAGAGCCTTTGCATTGAGGGCTATCTGAAAACGGCTGTGGCGTTGAAGTTGCCTGTGAATGTGGAGTTGGTGGCATGTGAAACCCGCAAGTGGAGCATTCGTTTGTGTGGGATGCTCTAACAGGTTCTTTCCTAGATAATGCACTCAAAGGGCACTAAGCATAGAGTGTGAAAACTGAGTTTCCTTGAGAGCTGCTTGGAAGCCTGATGGTGTGTGAAGTTAGTGAGCCAAATGGAGTTGTTCTCCCACAAGAACCACTCGGCTGATCCTTCTTCAATATGCCCTTCACCAACATGCAGTGTTTCCTTGATTGAATTAGCTCTCACACCAATATTTGCGTCTAGAGCCTTTGCATTGAGGGCTATCTGAAAACGGCTGTGGCGCTGAAGTTGCCTGTGAATGTGGAGTTGGTGGCATGTGAAACCCGCATGTGGAGCATTCGTTTGTGTGGGATGCTCTACCAGGATCATTCCTAGATAATGCACTCAAAATGCACTAAGCATAGAGTGTGAAAACTGAGTTTCCCTGAGAGCTGCTTGGAAGCTGGATGGTGTGTGAAGTTAGTGAGCCAAATGGAGTTGTTCTCCCACAAGAACCACTCGGCTGATCCTTCTTCAATATGCCCTTCACCAACATGCAGTGTTTCCTTGATTGAATTAGCTCTCACACCAATATTTGCGTCTAGAGCCTTTGCATTGAGGGCTATCTGAAAACGGCTGTGGCGCTGAAGTTGCCTGTGAATGTGGAGTTGTTGGCATGTGAAACCCGCATATGGAGCATTCGTTTGTGTGGGATGCTCTAACAGGTTCTTTCCTAGATAATGCACTCAAAGGGCACTAAGCATAGAGTATGCAAACTGAGTTTCCTTGAGAGCTGCTTGGAAGCCTGATGGTGTGTGAAGTTAGTGAGCCAAATGGAGTTGTTCTCCCACAAGAACCACTCGGCTGATCCTTCTTCAATATGCCCTTCACCAACATGCAGTGTTTCCTTGATTGAATTAGCTCTCACACCAATATTTGCGTCTAGAGCCTTTGCATTGAGGGCTATCTGAAAACGGCTGTGGCGCTGAAGTTGCCTGTGAATGTGGAGTTGGTGGCATGTGAAACCCGCATGTGGAGCATTCGTTTGTGTGGGATGCTCTACCAGGTTCATTCCTAGATAATGCACTCAAAGGGCACTAAGCATAGAGTGTGAAAACTGAGTTTCCCTGAGAGCTGCTTGGAAGCCTGATGGTGTGTGAAGTTAGTGCGCCAAATGGAGTTGTTCTCCCACAAGAACCACTCGGCTGATTCTTCTTCAATATGCCCTTCACCAACATGCAGTGTTTCCTTGATTGAATTAGCTCTCACACCAATATTTGCGTCTAGAGCCTTTGCATTGAGGGCTATCTGAAAACGGCTGTGGCGCTGAAGTTGCCTGTGAATGTGGAGTTGGTGCATGTGAAACCCGCATGTGGAGCATTCGTTTGTGTGGGATGCTCACCAAGCTTCATTTCAGTCCTAGGCACTCAAAGGGCACTAAGCATAGAGTGTGAAAACTGAGTTTCCTTGAGAGCTGCTTGTAAGCCTGATGGTGTGTGAAGTTAGTGAGCCAAATGGAGTTGTTCTCCCACAAGAACCACTCGGCTGATCCTTCTTCAATATGCCCTTCACCAACATGCAGTGTTTCCTTGATTGAATTAGCTCTCACACCAATATTTGCGTCTAGAGCCTTTGCATTGAGGGCTATCTGAAAACGGCTGTGGCGCTGAAGTTGCCTGTGAATGTGGAGTTGGTGGCATGTGAAACCCGCATGTGGAGCATTCATTTGTGTGGGATGCTCTACCAGGTTCATTCCTAGATAATGCACTCAAAGGGCACTAAGCATAGAGTGTGAAAACTGAGTTTCCCTGAGAGCTGCTTGGAAGCCTGATGGTGTGTGAAGTTAGTGAGCCAAATA